>NC_045448.1:94358648-94383973 GCF_002776525.5 Piliocolobus tephrosceles | reverse complement strand
TGTATTGTACTGAATTTTCTCCTAATTTTGTAATTCTGAGGATGATCCACAACCCATCTTTTCTCAAACTCAAATACAGACATCACCCAAGACGCATTAATCAGAAACAATGACGTTTTTGTCTGGTTTGTATTTTCTTCTAGATGTCAAATTGACATGTAGGGATTAACATATCCACAAAACAAGCTTTATCAAATGAGGCTGCCCATTTCTATGTTCTGTCCTAATACATTGTTTACATTTTGCTTTATTGATTTTTATTTAGCATAATACTTTTGGTAGTGGTGGTGGCCTGTATGTACATACATGTGCTAAATGTACACATTTAATTACATATATGATTTATATTATACAATTATATAATTTAAATTTAATAATTATATTATTTATGTAATTATATAACAATTTATATTTTATAAATCTAATATAATTTATATTATATACTATAATTTATAAAACTTATAATACATTTTTATATAATATAAATATTATTAATACTAATAAATATTTCAAATGCTTTAAAATATTTGAAATAACCTGCATTTAGAATTAGACTTAGATATCTAACCCTTATATAGGATTAGGCTTGAATATCCCAGGCATCCAAGTATAATCCTATATACAGGTTACATATTCAAATAGTTTGAAGCATTACTTTGATTTTTACAACTCTGGTTAACTCTTCCTTTCTATGAGAGGTTATGATGTAACCATTTTTACCCCACAGACAGCCAGCACTGTTGTCTTTTTGTCCACCAGCCTAAATTGATCCTTTGACAATATACCAAATTCTCATACATACGGTTCTGTATCTCAACTCTTGCCTTTTTCATTGATCCTTTTGTTTAATCTACATTATTTTAATTACGAGAGTTTTACCATCTGTTTTGAATTTCTTGTCTTTATTTTTCAAAATCATCATGGCTCTCTTACACTGTTTTTATGTGCATCTTAGAATTAGTTGAAGCTTTTCAGAAAGTTCTTCGGAGGTCTCATTTAGGATTATAATGACTCTTGATTTAGGGAAGAATTGCCATTTTCCCAGAAGTTTTCCAAGATGTATAATATTTTTATCCATCGATTACATTTGGTTTTGGATACTTTTAGTACACTGGATTTTTCTTCCTACAAATCCTGCACATTTCCTATTTGCTTTTTCTGGGAAAGAAGGGAGGATGCCTCGCATCCAGCCCTTATCTCCACCACAGTTTCCCTTTGTGTGCCTGCCTCCCACTGCCCCGGCACCTCTGAAACTTTCTCTCCCTGCCCAAGGTATCGCTGAGGGCAGGCCCGTGGCCTAACGCTTGGCTGATAAAACGCTCTTCCCAGCACTTTGACTCTGGAGCAAGCAAGGCAAGGAGGGGCCATTTGGAGGGCAGTGTCCTTGAAGCTGCAGGGCATGTTTGTGTTCTTGGCCACAGTAACCGGCCCCCCAGCCACCAGCACCCTGGGGTCCCTTCTCTGAGCTGCCTGCTGGACTATGCAATAGGCGCCCACCTTCCAGCATGTTCTCCTTGTGCTAAATTGGCCACGGCTGGTTTCTGTCGCTGAGAGCCAAAGCGGTGACTCATTCCCACCTGTCAGAAGGACCGAATACAAAGGTTGGATGAAGTCTCTCTAAGCAAGATGAATTAGAAGGTGTGGGGTGATGGGGTCAGAGTGAAAATCTCCCCTGGCGAGACCAGAATGGGGCTGTTAGAAGATGGGAAATAGCGAAGCAAAAGGTGGTCTCTAATCTTTTTGGGTAAATACTACCACTTGCTGTTTTTTGTTTTTTTTTTGTTTGTTTGTTTGTTTTCCTGGAAACTCTTATCTTTCCTGAGGCAACCCCTAAGTCCTTAGAAGACTGTATTACCAAGGAGAAGATATATTATAGAATGTTGAAGGCCTTTTTTTCTGGGCATGTTATAGAATGATTACGTGCATTACAGAAAAGGACCCAGGAAGGCATGATTATAATAACCACTCAGGCTCCATAAAGTAGATTTGGGAAGAGTTAGTCCTTACAGTAACCCTTTATCTAATCGCTAAACAAGATCAAACTTGGCCCACCACTCTTAAAAGACACCATCAAGATGTCATGTTTCATTGCAGATATCAGAGAGCTTATGCAACCCCATTAAAAATATATTTTAGGTGGTCATTTTTGTAAAATCTTAATCTGAGTATTAAGGTCCCACCATATACTAGACACACATGAGAATATCAAAATGCATAAAACCAGGGCATGGTAAACAGGCCGCGTTCTTCAAGGTCTCACAATCAGTCAGCGAAAAGACCACAGTAAAATTCTCCAGTGCAGTTCCCAGGGAAAGAGCTATTTCAGGAGCTTAGAGAAGTGAGAGTTGTGGGCCTGTGGCTCCATGGGGTGTCTCACCCACTTCCCCTCATCTCAGGGTCCCCTATAACGATGCCTATAATGACAGCTAACCTAGGTACTTGCCACGTGTGAAGCGCGATTCAAAGCATCTCATAATCCATTTTCATCTCAGAACAACAGCCCTTTGAGGCAGCTGCTATTACTACCCCAAGTGTCCAGACAGGAAAACCAAGTCACGAGGTGATTAAGCCACTTGCCCAAGGGCATCAAGCTCCTCAATGGCAGAGCGAGGATGTGAGGCCAGGCAGTGTGGCTCTGCCAAAGCACGGACGTCTGACCACTCACCTGCTGCCTCGCAGGGCCCATCGGACCAGGAGCAGGAACAGGGGGCTGAGACCAGCCAGCCAGGGTCTGCCCCAGACAGGATGCCTGTCCTTCCACCTTGCCTCTGCGTAGCTGCCAGCACTCTGGGGACTCATGACTCCTTGACCTGGTCCAGATCCGCCATGAGAATGTGCATGCACAGGCCCAGGTCTCACTTGCATCTCCAGCCACCAGGGCATTTCAGCTTTGCCAGTGGCTCTTCTTGCTGTGGGGTCCTAGTCTTGCATGGACTCTTTTGACCTAACTGGAGGACCTCCTGTGGACATGTGGGCTGTCCCAAGAGTCCTTGTTTTTGCCTGAGCCTGCTAATTGCCATGCAGACCCCTGACGGGTGTGGCCTCTGTGTGATGGAGGGTGTGGGCCCCCCTGCTGCCCACTGCCCCATCCTCACTCTGCCACTAGGGCGAAGCAGCTCCCCAGGCCTTTGTTGGGATTTAAGGCCATTTTAATGGGGGCATCGCAGTGCTAGAGTGGTGGAGTAAAAGGGTCAGAAGCCCCCCTGGGAGTGGGCTCCCCAGCCAGGAGCCTAGAGTGGGGTTGGATGGGAAGGAGCTAGTCAGTATCCATCAGGAGCAGAACCCTCTCACACCCATTCATGTCTGGTTCTTGAAATCTTTTCTCTCCAGACCTGGAGCAGGGAATTGTTCTGAACCCAGAGTCTCCCGGGCCCTCAACGTCTTACCCCCACCTGCCAGGCACATACTGCCTGTGCCTCTACGCTGTGCCTGAGCCGCAGCCCCAGCTGGATGCACGTGTTCCTTTTGCTTGTCTCAATCTGGTGCACACCTTCCCTAGGGCGCCAGTGGAGGGCAGGACTTGGGGTTCAGATCTTTGAGTTCCCCATGGACCCCACTTTGCAGTGAAACCTATAGAGAGCAGGCAGCGCTGGACTCCCCGGGGACTCAGACAGACCATCATCCCCAGGAGCTGCTGTTTGCTTTCGAAGAGCTGGAGCTCCTCCGATTTTCTTCTTTCCTTTATGAAAAACAATATTGAGGTACAAGTACACACAGAGAAGCACGTAGCTTGCACAGCCAACTTTACACATTTCTACAGCCAAGGATTGATTTGTCTCCCCAGTGAAGATGCAGGACCTTCCCAATTTGAAGTCAGAGCAGCTTGGTCCTGCCTGCCCAAGCTCACCCCTGACCTCCTGACTCCCCTCTGCTCTGTGGGCCTGAGCCTGGAGGCCCTTCGGGGACAGGCTGGGGATCCAGGCCTCTAACTTCATCATGGGTAGGTCCTCCACGGGTGCTCAGAGGTCCCTCAAGGCCCTTCTAACAGGAAAGGGAGCCATCTCCGCTCATGGAGTAGGTGCCAAGGAGTCTCTAACTCAGTCAGAAACTCTTCCCAGTGTTACTCGACCATGACCTTCAGGCCAATATGTGCCACTTATTTCTGCAAAGACGCCTGCTACAAAAATCCCTGACTGTAGAAGATCTGGTATATTTTCTTAAAAGGTAAATCAATTCTATTACTTTGAATTCTGGATCCTTGAAAGAGAAGAGTGGTGAATCAGTTTCCTTGGGCATTGGATGACATTTTGAAAGTCTTTCTGAGGGGGAAAACATTGCTTTTTCTCTTCAATTAGTGCCTATAGAATCTCTTTCTCATTTAAGTGTTGGCGAAAGGATTCTATTGTCTCTAACCCAAATAGTTTAAAAGACTTGCATTCGTTCATGTATTTGCTCACTCAGCAACGGTTCATTGAGCCTCTATTATGTATCAGGCACAATTCATTCTACGTGCTCAGGAATTAGCAAGGACAACCGCCTGCCCTCATGGGGCTCATGTTCAGTTGAGGTGGGAGGCGTAAGATAACACTCGGGAACCAGCGACCAAGACAAAAAAAATTTCCTGCAAAGGTGCAGGAAATAAACAAGGCAGAATGTCGTGGACCAGGTGTGGTGGTGGGATCTGAGAAAGCAAGGCCTCTCCTCTGAGACCTCAGGGTGATCAGAAGCAGCCAGAGAAGAGTGGTCCAGACAGAGCCACTAGAGATGTGAAGCCCAGCACAGCAAGTGGGGAGGACGTGGCTGCACTGGGGACATGCGAGGGAGGGAGCCATGGATGGGGGATATGGGCTTGAGAATTAGGCCAGGCTGCAGGGCAAGGGGGCATGCTCAAGAGAGGGCTGACCCTACATTCCCAGGACAGTGGAGGGCTCTTGTCACAGGAACAACATAATCTGATAGAAACTTTAGATTACAGGAGACCGGGGGACATGGCGACTGAATGCAATATACTATCTGGAATTTTCCATCACTATAAAAGTGGTCAAATCTGAAGGAAATACGTAGATGTTAATATTGCATCCATGTTGATTTCCTGATTTTGATCGCTGAACTCTGGTTATGTAAGAGGATGTCCTCATTTTTAGGAGCTACACACTGAAGCATTTAGGGGCAAGGGGGCAACATGTAATTTACTCTCAATGTTCAGGAAAAAATGTGATGTGCTTACATGTGTGTGGGGCAGGACGGGATGGTGGCAGTTGGAAGGGAGAAAGATAAAGCAAAATGTGGCAAAATGGTAACATCTGGATAATCTGGGTAAAGGCTATAAGGAAAGTGTCTCTGCTATTTTGCAAACTTTTTGTGTGTCTGAAATTATTTCAAATAAATAGTTAAAAAATTAAGAGCTGTGCCTGGATTGTGGCTGTGCCTGGATTGTGGTCGGGAGCAGAAGTCAGGAGTTCACCCCGGGAGACCTGGGATGTGGACAGAGGGGAGACCAGCTTTGGAGGAAGCGGAGGGAGGACTTCCTGATGTGGAAGGTGAGGGAACAGAAGGAATCAAGGATTCTAAAGGATGATTTGGGTCACAGCAATTAGTGGGGGTGGCGCTTCCTGAGAATAGAAGCAGGAGTAGGAGGTGGGATCGGTTGGGGAGGGGCTGGGATGGAGGAAGAGTGAATGGAGAGTTCTGTTTTTGCTGAACCACGAACTCAACTCAGGGGTTATCTAGAAACAAAAGGCTGTCAATTCATTTTAAAGGACTTTTTTTTTAAGTTGAGTTTTTGGAAGGAAACTCCAGGAAGGTGGACTGTACCCATTGGCTGCTTGGAGAAAGCCTGGAGCATGAATATTTAGACATTTGCTTTAATGAAGCACTCTCATAAGCCAGGGAAACAGGGCCTTGAGCATTGAGAGGTCGATGATGGCCCAGTGGCCCCTATGGAGCATCTGTGAACACAGGCCAGACAGGGCAAAGGAGGGAGGTCCTCAACCCTGGAGGATGTTAGACTCCCCCAGGGGATTTTACAAAATACCCATACCGGAGGCCCACCTCTCTGAGTCTGTGGTGGGGGTGCAGTGTCATATTTTTTAAGGCTCCCTAAATGACTCCAGTGTGCAGCTGGGCTTGGGAGCCACTGAATGACAGCTTGCTCAAAACTACCAGGGATGACTCCAGCAGTGGTGGGGCAGCCACAGCAGCACTGGGTCCAAAAATGCTCCCCAGGGAGAATGCTCTGAAGGACAGCAGTTAGCAAGGTGCTTTCTGTCTGTTTCAATTTCTGTTGTAGTTGCAAAATGATCAGTTCTCTTGTTTGTTTCCCTTTGCCAATTTTCCCTGGCACAGGCATCCATGCCTCCAGCCAAATTCAAGGTGAATGGAGGACAGAGTGGGCTGCAGGGCCCAAGGCCGAGGCCAAGGCCATGGCAGAGGGGAGGTGAGGTGGCCCCAGGTTGTGAGCCTGGGGAGAGCCCAGTCACCATGAGGTGAGTCAGAGGCTTCTATTGACAAACCCAAAGAACTTAGCGAGGTCAGAGACGGGAGGCAGAGCCGTAGCGTGCACCCCAGGAGGGCTAGAGGTGGAACCGAATCTGTGTGTGACGCAGGCAGTGAACGCGGGTGGATCATCCTGTGCTTGAGCCTGGCCTTCCATAGCTCAGGAGAGTGTGGAGTGTGAGGGGGATCTCATAATCATGGGAAAAGTGTCATCGTCGTCCCCTGAAAAACAAGGACAGGAGGACACACAGGGGCAGGCTCTGAGAGAGCACATTCAGGTGTGAGCACTGAGGAGGGAAAACGGTGATTTGTATTGGGGAACAGACCACAATGCACATTGCCCCCAGTTAGACACCAAGCTCTTCCAGGGGGAACTTCCACTTCTGATTGCTCAATACTGTGCAGAAATGGCCTCCATGGGAGCCTCTACAGGCCCACCCTCGCCCCCTCCAAGTCCACCCCAGGGCCAGACTCTGTGTCCCTGCCCCGGCCGGTGAGGCCCAGAACAGTGGCTCCTCCCAGGGAACTCAGCCTGATTCCGAGTCCAGTCACCAAGCTCTGGGGATGGCCTTCTGATGGCCTATAGGCAAATGCTCTCTTCCCTGCTGGAAGATCTTAATAATATTTTAAATTGTGTCTCTCTGTCGGTGGGGCTGCAAGCATTAGCCAGTGTCCCTCTGACTCAGCTGGATCTAGTGGTGCCTGGCACCTAGTAGGCACTCAACACACAGTTGTTGGATGGGTGTGTGGCAACTAAATGTCTGACGAGGACTCAGGGAAATCATCTTCTATGAAAGCCCAATCTTTTCTTGGCCTCTTGGCCTTCATCATATGTATGTACTGTTTGCCACTTTCTTTCTTTCTTTTCTTTTCTTTTTTTTTGAGACAGAGTCTCACTCTGTCGCCCAGTCTGGAGTACAGTAGCATGATCTCGGCTCACTGCAACCTCCGCTTCCCAGGTTCAAGCAATTCTCCTGCCTCAGCCTCCCGAGTTGCCGGGATTACAGGCATGCGCCACCATGCTTGACTAATTTTTGTATTTTTAGTAGAGACGCGGTGTCACCATGTTGGTCAGGCTTGAACTCCTGACCTCATGATCTGCTCACCTTGGCCTCCCAAAGTGCTGGGATTACAGGCATGAGCCACCGTGACTGGCCTGTTTGCCACTTTCAAAAGAGTAGTGAGAACACGGAGCCTATTCAAATGACAGACCTCCTTTAAACAGCAGGTCCAGCCAGCCCTTGGCAAAATGGCTCTCCCTTTTAGAGCTCCCCTTTTTGCCTCATGGTAGCCCCCTCCTCCTTCCTCATCCCACCTGTTTGGGCCCTGGGGCCAGTATTTCTCCTTTCCTTTTAAAAAGCTGCTGCCGAGAGCCATAGCACTGCCAGGATTCTGGTAAATAAATTCCCCTGAAGAAAATGACTCATCATGTCTTGATGAACGCACTGTCACTGGCTCGCTGGGTGGCGTGTGCATTTAGGACAATTTAGTTGCTTCTAAACTTGGTGGCTAGTATAAAACAGAAGTCTTCATGAGTCATAAAAAAATGACACTTTGGAGAAATAAATGTCAATATTATAGGCTCTTGCATGGAGTATGCCACACGCTGTTTCTTAGAACAACCCAAGCTCACTCCCGCCTGAGGCTGCAGCTGCCCGCCTTTTTCTACATCGCTCTTCTCTCGATAGCTACAGGGCTGGCCTCTTCAGCAGTCAGGGCTGTGCTTGAATGTTACTTTCCAGTGGTGCCTTCCCTGGTCACCCACTCAATCCCACCTTCAGTCTTATTATCTGGGCAGCAGGCTTTGCGAACACTCTGGGAGACCCAGCTCTAATGTGTGCTAGAACCTAGGATTACTAGACCCTGGAGTGGCTTTGGAACGATAGGGAAGGACTCAGGTCCCAATCTCTGGGGGTCCTATGGTTGGCAAGGCCTGCACTATGTGCTCCATGAGAACAAGGGCTGTGTGAATGCCATCCTCACGACCCTAGCATTGACACATAGTAGCTGCTCAGGGAATGTCTGTGGGATGACACAGCTCTTGCTTCCAGAAGAATGTGGCTATGCTAGCAACCTGGACAAGGTAAAGAAGTACTAAGTTGGGTAGGAATGAGAGATGCTTCCCATCTCCCTCCAGACCCCTGATAGCATCCCTCCATGGGACCCTGTCATATATGGCCTTTCACACTGCACCGATGGGCAGCACCCAGCTGCTCAAAACTTCCCTCCAGAGGAAATCAGGTGTAAAGTCCTTGCCTACCAGCAGGCCAGGGCAGCCCTGGGTCACAGTAGCTGTTTTCCGATGGTGCCTGGGGAAAGGCCTCTGGGAGCTTTCTCAATGGAACCAGGCTCTCACAGTCATCACAGGTCACATCCCTGTTGCCTTAACCTGGTCCAACCCACAGGACTGACCTACCTAGTGAGACTGGGAAGGTTTAAGCAGACAGACAGACAGACTGCCTGAGGTGTGAGGGACTACACTCATCCCCGTTACCAAACCCATGTGTGGCCAGCGTGGCTGATTACTCATAGTCTGGGGAGGAGGAACGGCCGGATCCAGAGGTAAAGTCTAACCCATGGAGTCCTAAGCAATGGGAAAGGAGCCCCATGTGGATTAAATAAACACATTCCTGCCTGCAGATCCCCTTTTCTAAACGCATAAGGCAGATGTACTATTCGAAGGACTTTGGACTCAGTGAGTTGTGACTTATGTAAACAATACCACACAGACTTAAAAATAATCCACAAGGCAGGAAAAAAACCACTTTCATTGTTATAAAACTGAACTAAGACTACATTTTTTTCTCCTGTAAATTGCTTCTCAGGGTCCATAAATAGACCTTATTATAAAGAGCTGGGGAGGGGAACAGCAAGTCAAGATAAAGTACAACCTTTTTTTAGATTATTTATGGGTTTTTGTTGTTGTTGTTGTTGTTTTTGGTCTGATTCTGAACCGTTTGAAGAACTGAAGGACTATATTAAGTAAGCTAACTGGTTTCATTCCAAGAAATATCAAATAAAACTCCAGTTTCAGAGAGACAGAACTCTACCAGTGTTCCCAAATGCCAAGAACCTTCTATGTCATGTTTTCTGGGACCTAAAGTTATTCTCCTTAAACCTGCCATGATTTTCAGTTGAAAAATATCCAAAGTGGATGCAAGCCTTGGCCAGGGAGAGCATCCTGAATGTGTGATTCCCTTTTCCCACAATTCAGCGAGGGAGGAAGACCCTGACCCAGAGGAGAGCGGTGATCACTTCTTAGCAGAGAGCAGCTTCTCAGGGACTTAGCATTTGAAACTGACAGGACATACATTGACCTCAGTTGATCAGCCTGAGCCACCTACTCTTCTTGGCTGCCTCTTCCCCATTCCAGCCACTCTCTGTGCGTTTGGTTCTTTTTTTTTTTTTTTTTTTTTTTTTTGAGACAGGGTCTCGCTCTATTACCAAGGCTGGAGTGCAGTGGTGTGACCTCAACTCACTGCAGCCTCTGTCTCTCAGGCTCATGCAATACTCCCACCTCAGCCTCCCAAGTAGATTGAACTACAGGCATGTGCCACCATGCACAGATAATTTTTTAAAAAAATTTTTGTAGAGATGGGGTCTCACCGTAATGTCCAGGCTAGTCCTAGAACTCCTGGGCTCAAGCAATCCTTCCGCCTCAACCTCCCAGAGTGCTGGTCTGTGAGTTTAGTTCTGATGACTGAGTCTAGCTGTCCGAAGATGCTGAGCTGCTGAGCTCCAAAGAGGCCTGGCCTCTCCCCTGCACCTCTGTGCTGGACTTCCTTAGCACCTGTGAAGGGCCCAGCTGAGCCTGTGGCCAGCAAAAGGGGAACCTTCTCCCTCACATGGTCCCACAAGGGACCACAGGAGGTCTGAAGACATGCCCCCGAAGTCCCTGACATTATTATGTCTGATGTTGGTGGCCACTCTGGACACTTGCCCTCTCACATTTCATATACACCCATGTATTTGTGCCATCCACATATCTCTGATGGCTGGTAGCAGTGTCTGACTGCATCCCAACTCTGCTGAGCAAGGGGTGCAAATAAGACAATAGTAGCCAGCAGCCCAAAGCAACATTTAGGCCAAAAGAATGCACGTGTGTGTGAAGGTCTGTGTGTGTGCACGTGTGTGAAGGTCTGTGTGTACTCATGCCTGTGTGATGGATGTTGGGAGGGATGCCTGATATTTATTAGTCACTTTCCTTATACATACAGTTTTCATGCAGCTTGTTCCTCAGTGCCCATGTCAGCTTCCAAAGGTGAAGATTATTGAGGCCCAGGCACATGAGGGCTATTTCAGTTTCCTAGAGCTGCCATCACAAGTTATCACAAATTTAGTGGCTTAAGACAACAAAAATGTATTTGTTCACAATTTTAGAGACTTGAAATTCACAGTCAAGGTGTCGGCAGGCCATACTCCCTCCAAAGGCTGCTTTGTGGCAAGTCCTTCTTTGCCACTTCCAGCTTCTGGTGAGTCCAGGAATTCCTTGGCTTGTGGCTGCATCACTCCAATCTCTTCTTCCATTCTCCCGTGGCATTCTCTTCTGTGGTGTGTGTGTGCGCGAGTGTGTATGGGGTCATTTTGTCTCTGTGTCCTCTCCTGTTTCTTATAAGAACACTTGTCATTGAATTTAAGCCCACTAAGACAATCCAAGATGATGTCATCTTAAGATCCTTAACCCAGCACTTGGGGAGGCCGAGGTGGGTGGATCATTTGAGGTCACGAGTTTGATACCAGCCTGGCCAACATGGTGAAATCCCATCTCTACTAAAATGACAAACATTTGCTGGGTGTGGTGGCAATTACACATGCCTGTAATCCCAGCTACTTGAGAGGCTGAAGCACAAGAATCGCTTGAACCCAGGAGGTGGAGGTTGCAATGAGCTGAGATTGCACCACTAGACTCTAGCCTGGGGGACAAAGTGAGACTCTCTCTCTCTTTGTATATATATAAAAGATCCTTAACCCCCAAAATGTCACCTTTACAGGTTCAGGGTGCTGGATGTGGGGCAGTCTTTCAGGGTGCCACAGTTTAACTCACTACAAAAGGTGACATTTAACACTTACGGCACTGTTTTGGGTGCTTTGCCTGAATTATTTCCATTAGTCTTCAAACAACGTTAAGAGGCATGTGTAAATTATTCCTGCATTTTTACAGGTAAAGATATCAAAGTGCAGAGAGGGGAAGTAAGCCTCCAGGATCACACTCCTAGAAAGTGGCCGAACCTAAGCAGGGGTGCTCCAGAGCCTGCTGTGACCACGGATGACTTGCCTGGCTCATAGAGCTGGTCAAAGGCAGCATTGTCACCTCCTGGTCAGAGTCTTCACCTCCACCTCCTGGTGTCATCATCATGCCATCCCTGGTGGCATTCACATCCAGTCACACAGACCATGCAGCACCATAGAGGTCTCTCCCTCCTGGGCTCCTCAGGTGCCCATTCCTGCAGTCACACCTGAACCATCCCATCCTCAAATCTGGATTCCAAACACCTCTCCCCATCCTCCCAGCTCTGCAGGTCAAGATTCTCCACTGCCTCACCTCAGTTTCTTGGCTTCCTTGAGATTTTCAATGTAGTGACTCCCCCCTCCTCCTTCTTGAGCCTCCTTCCCAGCTCCTCTTCCTTCCTTCTTCGTCCAGCCTCTGGACGAACGTCCATGGTTCCTCATCATTATTCCAGTGTGAATTTTCTCAGCAACTCTGCCTTTCTGTCCTTTGTCACAGCCCCTTGGCAAAATCCCAGCCCTGAATGAACCCTCCCATCCGCTGTCTCAACACCTGCTCCAGAGCTGTTGCCTGTTCCTGGAGATAATCACACAATAGGGCTGGCCAATTTTGCTCTAAATTCATGATCTTGGCTCATGCACTTGCCTTCAAGACTGCCAGGCAACCCCACTGCTCTCTCTAGTAGGCCACTGCCCACTCCCAAATGACAATTTTACTTCTCTTTGTCCTTTCACCTTCCCTTCCACCCTGCTCTCTCCCTCTGGTTCCAAGGGACCCTCCCCCCGCCATTACTTTGCTCAACTTTCATCTTCCCAATACTAGATTAGGACCCATCCTGACTGCTCCTCTCTTCTGCTTCTTCCTGTGCTGATGGAGAAAGTCCCTCCACCTGTGCTCTGAATTCATCCTCTTCAGCTCCTTGGGAACTTATTGCTCTCATTGTCCCTCTCTGGCTCTCTCACCAGTCTCTTGGTTTTTCTAGGCAAGTCCAATCAGCACCCAGACATACTCCTCTCACCTGCAGTTCATCAACCTCCAGCCCCTCCCCTTGACAGCTACTTCCCAATCCCCCTATTTTCTTTGGGAGTCAAGTTTCTCCAAAGAATATGATTTGTTCGCAGCCTCCATCTCTTAACTCCCATGCACTCCTGGGCCCACTGAAGGCTAGCTCTGCTCCCCAGTACTGAGACTGCTCAGTCAAGGTCACCAGTGACTCCAACCGGCCAGGCCCAGCCCCACTCTTGGACTTCATCTTAGTCCTGTGACAATATTGACCCCTCTTTCTGCAAACTCTTGCCTCGCTCCGTTTCTACCACAGTCTGCTCTCCAGGCTCTCCTCGCTCTTCACTGGCTGGACCTCCTTTGCAGGTCCGCCTCCTTTTTCTGACTCCTCCTTGGTCTTCCTTAGGCCCTCTTGGGTCCGTTTTCTTCACTTCACAGGTGAGTTCATGAAATTCCATGGATTTAAATACTATTCTTATGCTGTCATCCCAAATCTATATCCCCAACCTGGACTTCTTTGAGCTTCCTTCTGACTTGCGGATCCTATTGCCTGCCACCATTTCCACCTGGAGATCTCAGATATCTCCAAACTAACACATTCAGAGCAGACTTTCCATCCTCCCAACTCCACCTTTCCCATTCCAGTAAAGGGCATGGCATCCCCACCCCAGGTGACTTGACTCTCTTCTTGAGTGCATTCTCTTCTCCCTTTACCTAAACCATCAGAAAGTCTTGCTGGTTTTTGCGCTCTAAAATCCGTCTTAAATCTATGTCCTAAAATAGCCTGGAAAGCACAGCTCTCCCCTCCACCCTCGGCTCAGGGTACTCTCCAGAGACACTCTTCTTCCTTCAGTTTCAACCTTGCCCCACCCAAGCCCTTTCCTACCCTTCCCACTTAGCGGTCTTGTGCCTGTCATTTTTCTCTTGCTGAGAATGCTCTTCCCTTTTATTTATCTAGTAGCTATTCTTCCTCCTTGTACATCGCAATTTTAAATTTTAAATGCTGCCCATTCAAAGAGGCAGTCATTCATCAACCTCATCTAAAGTAGGTCTTTCTGTTATTCTTTATCTCAGCCCCTTGGTTATTTTCTTAATTTCCAACATCACAACTTACTTTCTTTTTTGCATGTTTGGCCTTGTTATTGTTGTTATTGACTGTCTCTCTCTCCCTCACTTGCATATAGGATCCAAGAACACCCAGGTCTTGAAGATGAACACATCTTCAGGATGTAGAACAGTGCCTGGCATGCTACAGATATTGAATGAATGATCAGATGATCGAAGACGAAACCAAGATTTAAACCACATCGGTCTGACTTTAGAGCCCTGCTGTCTTCTCACACTCCACATGTCTTCTTTCAGCAGACAGAATTCTGGAGGAGTTCAGGGTAGGAGGGGGCCCTCTGGGTGGGAGGGTCCGAGAAGGCTTCCTGGATGAAGAAAGCTGGATTTAGAAAGGGGCAATCCAGCTGTCCCCTGTGTCCTGCCTTCTGATCCCACCAGGCCCGGTGCCACTCTGCCCCAATCATGGTGAAATGACATTGAGTCTGACTTGAACTTGCTCCTCACATGCATCTAGCCTATGGAAGAAGAAAACTGATATCAGCCTCTCTGCTGGCACCTTCTTTTGAGCGCCTTCCACTCACTCCCCACCTCTGGCCATCTCCATTCCCTGCCACCCTCCAAATCCTACTGGCTTCAAGGCCCAGCCCCAGCCCTCCTCCAGGAGCTCTTACTCAGCCCTTCTGCAGACCCTTCACTCCTCGAATGTTTCCTTATCATCTTGTGTCTCAGGACTCTTCTTTTCTCCTCTGCACTGGCATTGCCTTGCTGGATTCTCAGGGTGAGTTAGGTTGCACTGCAGGAACAAACCAACCCAGCTCTCAGTGCCCAAGTGGTGGGCATGATCAGGGCAAAGGGCAAGGACTCGTATCACAAGCCAATCCTGGTTTGGTGGGAGTCTCTGCGCCCCATCATCCTCTTTCGAAGATATTGACTGACAAGAGCCTCTGCCATCTGGAGCATTGCCAGGTATCAGGGCAGGAAGAAGGGAATGTGGAAAATTCTGCATCAGCTCTTAGAAGCACTAACCAAGTGCTTCATGCCTCTTCTGCTCACGTTTTACAGGCTAGAGCAATCACATGGCCGTGCCTAACCTGAAAGGTGAGGAGAGGTGGGAAGTAGTGAGTGCAATACTATGATGTGGTCAGAAGCAGAAGCAATGGAAACATTGGTGGATAATCCTTATGCACCACACCACATTGAAGTTCCAAAAAGTTGGAGGCTGTTACTTCTTATGCTTTCTCTTCGCTGCAGTCCTTAGCCTGTAGCTTGGGCAAAGATGCCGAGTGAACTAGGACCCCACCTCCAAGTCTGGCAAAGACTTCCTTTCCTCTGAGAGAGGCTATGATGCAAGAGGTAGTTGAGAATTTTTGAGAATTTTGGCTGAAGCTATCAGAACTCTGGCAGGGCTTTCTACAAAATTTATGGGAGCTGACCTCTCCTTGATCTTTATTTTTAAGCCTCAAACCCCTTTTCTTTTTCTGTTAGTATTCAACCCCCTCCACCTTCACCCCCATCTTCTAGGTCTCTCTAGAACCATCCCTGATTCGAATGTTCAGGTTGAACAATCTTTTGCCTGACCTGGAGAACACAAAGCGACTCCTTTCTATTGGCTGTAATGTGTGGACGCTGAGCACTTCTCAAAGGCCAAGCACTGAGTTCAATGTTCTCTCAGATCATTGGATTAATTATTGTCACAGATCAGCTGGTGGAAGCGCCATTGTTCAGGGGATTTCACAGAGGAGGACTCTAACGTTTAACAACTGACCCGAGGCGCTTGGCTGGTGGGCAGTGTCCCTGGGCTCCTCCCTAGCTGACTATCCTATGCCACTTGCCTCGTGACTGGGCACATGGCCGAAAGGGTGAGTGGGTGCCAAAGGTTGACCTTGAAGCATGTCGCCTGCTCCCTGGGGAACTAAGTGTTCTGTGTGGGGGCTGAAGTGCAGAGATAATGGTGGAATTTACCTCTCAAGACGACAGGGCTAAGTGTGACTTTTGTTTGATAAGCTTGGGTTTTATGTCTTTAGGAGCAAACAAACAAACCATAAAGTGGCAGTCTGTTGGAGTGAGTCCCAGCTGAGCTTGCAGGAAGGGAGAGGCTCTGGGTTCTGCCCCTGGGGAAGAGTGAGAGAGGCAGGCACAGTGGGGGTGGGGGAGGCTCATAGAGCTTCCCTTTCCTCATGTGAAAAGTAAATCAGATTCTATGGTAATAACCCAAAGCTCACTTGAAAGGCTCATTAATGAGGAAAACAACAGCAGTAAGAACAATGGCTATATTACACTGATGCCATGTGCCAGACAAGATACTGAGAACTTTCTATGTATCATCTTTTTTAATTATCCCATTTTAGAGAGGAGGAAAGTGAGGCTCAGGCAAGTTTAAAACGTGCCCAAGCTCATATAGTCAGTGAGTGATGGAGCTAGGTTAGAAGCCCAGCAAGACGTCCAGGCTCCGTGCCCAGCCACTAAGCTTTAGTGTGGAATGTTGACAGTGATGATGTAAGAGGGGATGGCACTGATAAAGATGGCCATGATGATGATGATGATGACTCCAAACTCCTTGCTTACTAGTTACTCCATTCTTAGCCTCTTCCAAAAAGGCAAGCCTCCCCTGGCTGCCCAGCCATAGGGGATAAAGTAGCTTTACTTGTAGGGAGGAGGTACCAGGTGAGCATGAGCTCTCCTTTACCTGTTCAGTTCCATTTCCAGGGAACACTGTGCAGCGCCATCCTGGGAGGCCACCCATGCAGACTGCAGACGTGTTGAAGGAAGACACTTCCCAGGGCCGTGTTGTGCAAACTCCGTGGAGCACAGCTCCCCCTGCCCCGAGGCGTTTTCCTGGCCCTAGGCTCTGGCCAGCCCTTTTCCCTCCAACCTAGCATGGTTCCCTCTGAGTCATCTCATCTGCCCAGCCTGGAATGTGCTGCCTTGACCTTTCCACCTGCTTAAAACCTACTCATCCCTTAGGGTCCAGCTCAAGTTCATGTGGTTGGTTGCTTTGTTCTTCCATTTGTTCATTCATCCATTCATATTTATCAGTCATGTTTACGAATCTCCTGCAATGTGTCAAGTATGTGTGGTGTAGAGGGATGAGCACGGGTTGGGGGGGCAGACACAGGTTTGATCCTGTCCCTTCTCAGCCATGTGACTGAGCAAGTCACTCCCCGAGCTTCAGTTTTCCCCTCTGTAAAATGTGGATCATCAGTGAGACTGTGTGAGTTGAGAGAATCATAAACACTAACTTTCTCCCACAAGTACCCTCTCTCACGCCCTCTCACACCCTCTCTGCATCCCGGGCTCTCCCTGGCCACTGCTTGAGTGGGAACATGCTAATTCAGCAAGTCAATCAGTGATCACCAGGAAGACACCGGGGCCCAGGACTAGTCTTCTCTTGATTGTAGCATTAAGACCATGACTAGATTCAAGGAAAAGTCTCAACAAGAGCTGGTTGGCTCCCCAGACCACTGTGTAGTTCCGTGGAATACAGGCCTTCCTGGGTGTCCAGATCAGAGTTGGGGAGAGTATGTAGGCTTTCAGGTCTTAAGGACCATCCTGCTGAAGATTTGTCAAGAGAACGGAGCACAGCTCCCTCCTGCTCCCATCTGAGGCAGCCTAGGCAGGGCCAGCACTTGGTGATGGTGACATGTCCCAGTCAGGTGCCTGACTGGTGAGGGTGCCTGGTCTCCCTCCATGTTCCAGTAGAGACTCCATGTTCATCCTCATGGGGACCGGCCCACTGAGGGGAGGGGAACCCACCTTGAAGGCCCTGCTCTTGACCTGGCAGAGCCTTTTCCTCCTTAGGGGCTGACTCAACCTCATGAGAATGGACGAGCTTCTTAGGAAGGGACCCCAACCACCAAGACTGAAACCCTCCTTCCTCCCATATTGGCGGTCATTCTCATTTACATTGGATGCAGTGGTCACCCATTGCCCAGTCTTTCTAATATGCCTGGCCTCTCCTCTGTCCTAGCCATGCAGGACAAATGCAAAGGACAGCTAAGAACCTGATTGAAAAGCCTGCAGGCAAAAGGGCCCTGGGTCGAGAAACCAACAGCTGCTCCCTCTGAGGATGCACTTATGTCATCTGAGAATTTCTTCCCCAATGAGACAGGAAGAGACAGGGCTACAAAGGAAGGGAGGAAGAAAAAGGAAAGCTCACAACAAGGAGAGACTAAGAAAGGGAGAAAGTAGGCTCTGTGGGTGCAGCCTGAACTGGCCCACATGGGCTTTGATGACAGAGTCAAGGATTTGCCTTTTGCTCAAAGGAAGGGAGGGAGCTTCAGGGCTGCTCTGGGGCTGCAGAGTCAGAGCCCAAGCCCCTAGCAGGTCCCCCAGCCTGGGAGGCAGAGTGTGCTGCCAGGGCAGCCTCTGGACACCATCAAATTGCACACAAAAACCTGGGGCCTCCATGGGAACTGCAGATTCTACAGAGTGTGGGGGTAGGAGGGTGGGGGATTGAAATTTTATTATTTCTTCCTCCTTCCTTGAAAACTCTGATCACTAAAAGTAAAAACATACACACACTCACTCACCCTTGCACATACCTCTTCAATGTCTGGGCTATTCCATCTTTGTCAAAAAGAACCAAGATGTTATCTGTGAGGTATGTCTGCATTGAACTTAGACAAGAGCAAACCTACCTCCTCTCTCCTTGCAAAAAAAAAAAAAAAAAAAAAAATTGCATTTACTTTTCTTCCAAACCCAACAAAAATAAATTTAAAATGTTAGAAATAGTTACTGAGCTTCTAGAAATTGTTATAGTACTGAAAGGGAGAAAATTAATTGTTACCTGGCCCAGGCACTTCATTTTTGCCTAAGCCCCAATTAAAATGGATTTTTCTCTTCTAGTGATCTACTGATGTATAACGAGCCACTACAACTTAGTAGCTTAAACCTTAACACCAATCCTTTTTTATTAGCTCTCATAGTTCTGGGGGATGACTGAGCTTGGAAGGGCCACTCACGGTCCTTTTTGTAGTTGTGGTCAGGCTAGGCTGGAGTCACCTGAAGGCTTCTGTACTGACAGGGATGGTGGTGGATAGTGGTCGATGTTGTCTGTTGGTGAGATCTCAGCTGGGGCTGTCGGCTGGCACACCTCCATATGGTCTCTCCATGTGGCCTGAGCTTCCTCACAGCATGGTGGATGGGTTCCAAATGAGAGTGTCCCAATAAGACCAGGAAGAAGCTGCATTGTCTTTCATAACCTGGCCTCAGAAGTCACAGAAGGTCACTTCTACCATACTTGCAGGTCCACCCAGATTCAAGGATGGACACTAAATCCAGCCTCTTTTTGGGAGGAGTGAGAAGACCATTTGGGATAGGAGATCTTATTGCAGTCATCTTGGCTAATACGTTTTCCCTGTGCTTTTAAGTACAGAGGTGGTATTCTTTTTAAAAATTATCATCCTCATTATCATCATTGCACCAGTGTACATGGGCCATGGGCTCCCCAGGCCAGCCCTACCCTTTGCAAACCTGTTCTGACTTCCATATCACTAACTTCTCCCCCTCCAGCCCAGGCCCCAGGGCATTCAACCCAGACCCCAGAAGGCTGTGCCCTCCTGCCATGGGTCCCACAGTGCAGGCGTCCAATATTGTCACTGTTGTCCTCATTCCACTCTTCCAGTTTGATCATCACAGTGAAAATTGCTTACAATCTGCAGAGTTGGGTATGAATCTCAGGTCTGCATTTACTCCTTAGCATCCTTCTTCATCGAATGGAGATGAAAATCTCTTCCCCTCAGGACTACCAGGTAGGTGAAATGAGTGGTGGCAAATCACTCAGCATATGGAGAGTGCCTAATGTTGATGGCCAAACTGGCCAATTTCCCTCCTGCTTGGTAAAGCAGACCGGGCAGCCTTTATTACTATCATCGCATGCATTTTATGCGTGAGGCAAACAGGGTTTGCGGGTCTGCCAGACTTCCCGCCAGGCTTGTTGTAGGTGTTCTCTCCACGCAGTCAGCAGCCTGGCTGCTCTGCTGCATCCCACGGGCTGGGCATTGTGCTGGGAGCTCCATGCACAACCAGAGAGCTGCTTGTCTGCTGCATGTTGAGCACACACCATGCCAGTTTGCCTAGCCCATAAAAAAGGCTCAATACAAGCTGGGTGTGGTGGCTCATGCCTGTAATCCCAGCACTCTGGGAGGCCGAGGTGGGTGGATTACCTGAGTTTAGGAGTTTGAGACCAATGTGGCCAATATAGAAACTCCATCTCTACTAAAAATACAAAAATTAGCCGGGCATGGCGGCGCATACCTGTAATCCCAGAAAGCTAGGGCAGGAGAATCGCTTGAACCCAGGAAGCGGAGGTTGCAGTAAGCTGAGATTGCATCATTGTGCTCCAGCCTGGGTGACAAAGTAAGACTCTGTGTCAAAACAAAAAGAAAAAGAAAAGAAAAGGCTTGATTCGAGTGTGTTGGATGGAAGAGCGAAGTGCTTTGAGGCAAAGCTGTCTCTTGGGGAGCTCTGGGGCTCTGTAAACAGCTGTTGGAGAGATCTTTCCAGAACTGGCTCCCCTAGTAGCTTTGGGCTTTGACTCACAGGCCACAATTGCTGTATACCCAGGTCTTTTCAGGAACATGTCTGCGTCCAGGCAGGTCCATGCAGAAACTATAATCCAGTTTTAGTCCTAAGGATCCTAGTTACTTTTGTGTGGCCTGCCACATTGAATCAGCTCAAGATTCCTAGGCATCAAGTCTCCTCAGATCCTGATTCAGCAGGGGTGTGTGTGGACATCTGCATGTCAAATCTCCCAGGGAATGCTGGGCCAGCCAGGCTAGGGACCCCCAGAAACCCCACCCCGTCTAGGAGCACAGCAGCCTGGTAGTGTGATTACAACTGTGGGCTCAGGTGCCGATGGCCGGGGTTTATATCCTGGGTCCTGCACTTTTAGTAACTGTGGCACCTTGGCTTGTTGCTTAGACACCCTGTGCCTCAGTTTCCCCATCTTTAAAATGGAGATAATGGTGGTGGTGAAATCAGGATGCTGTGACAAGGATTAAATGAGTTGCTGCACCAGAATCTCAGCTCACACCTTACAAAGCTGGGTGGATGGGTGGGGTGTCTAGTTTTGGCTACCTCTTGTAGGTTCCTCGAGCCTTGGCTCTAACGAAGCCAGAGCTTTGGCCCCGCTTGCAGAGGGAGGGCAGGAGCCTCTCTCAGACTCCCCTCCAAGACACAGATCCTTCCCTCCAGGAGCCCACAATTCAGTGGAGACAACATAAGCCAGACACACACACAGGAGGGATATTTTTCCGAAACACAAATGAGTGCAAAAGACAGTTTCTATGGTTACTACACACATCTTTAAAAAGAGAGAGGTGTGTGTGTGTGTGTGTGTGTGTGTGTGTTTAACACAAGACAGAACCCAAGGACAACCTTGAGATTGCTTGCAGTAGACAGGCAGAAGGGAGGCTAGGCAGAGGGGTGGGCTGCCCACCACATGCCCTCGGCGTGGGCTTGATCTACAGCCACTTCCGCAGCTGAACCAGGAAGCAAGAAGCCTCCTCCAGTGGTTGTCATCCACACAATGCCAAGGTCCAGTCCCTTCCAGGCCAAACCAGAGACAGGGATGTGATTCTCCAGTTCATTTTAGTCAGCTATGAAACCTCAGTCCCACAGCAGGGGTAGGGGAAGACATCAGTATGTGTGTGGCCAGCAACTGTCACACATTTCCTAAAATGTGATGTGTTCACTGCTTTGCCCTTCAGCTTAAGTGACCGAATGAAGATTCCTTTTCCCTGGAATCATTCTGTGACTGTCAGGGCCATCAGGGAGTGAGGAGCTCACTTGAGGATGCTGAGTATTTGTGAATTTACCTCCTCTTTAAGATACGGGCCCCAGATTCTGGTCCCTGGCAGTTTCCCTGCATTGTCTTGAGTCTGAAGCTTTCTTCTTGGGTGGGTCTCAGAGATCTTACTGATTTCTGCTTCTTTGCCCTCTAAAGGAGATAATTTTACTGCTAGACGGGTCAAATTCTCTTCTGAGGATGGGCCTACATTCTTGCTAAATATACCTGAATTAACTCTGTCACTGTCTAAATATTTGTGTGTCCCCATAAATTCCTGTGTTGAAATCTTAACACCCCCAGGTGATGGTATTGGAGGTGGGGCCTTTGGGAGGTGATCAGGTCTGGAGGCTGGAGCCCTCATGAATGGGATTAATGTCCTGATCAAAGAGGCCCAGAGCTCACTCTTGCTTCTTCTGCCATGTGAGGACACAGTGAGAAGATAGCTGACCACAAACCAGGAAGAGGACCCCCAAGGCTGCTAGCACCTTGATCTCGGACTCCTCAGCTTCCAGAACTGTGAGAAATAAATGTTTGTTGCTTAAGTCACTCAGTCTATGATATTTTTGTTATAGCATCCCAAACTGACTAAGACAGTCCTTCAGTGGAGATCTTGGGAGAGTTTAACATCAACATCCGCCCTATTTCCATTTCCTCCATTTCCTATTTTCTGCAAATTGCAGACCCACTAATTCACTGGGTATCTAAGTTGCTTCCTAGATAAGCCAGGTGTGTAGCTCTCCATCAGGTCTGTGAAGAGTAGTGGGGGTGTAGACACGGCTCTGTGAATTCAAAGTGCTGCTATTCTTTCAGGATGCCCAGACAATCCATGAGAACAGCTGTGCTCTCACCTCCTGAGGTGCCCACCTCCTTTTACATTGTCTCATTATATTCTGAATAGCCCTGTGAAGCTGGCAAGGTGGTCACCATCCCCACTTTTCGGATGGGGAAGTAGAGGCTCAGAAGGAGTACGCAACTGGGCCAAGGTTGCCGTGCCAGTGAGTGATGGAGAGCCCCACTGCACCCAGCCGCTCAGTCTCTATAAGCCCTAACCTCTGGGCCCCTTACCCTTGTGGCTCTGCACAGAGATTATGACCATCTATGGGCTCAATCTGAGTGTGCTCAATACAGATCTCTGCCACTGATACCATAAGATGGTAGATCATCCTTAGCTGCTCATATAAACCATCTGGGGAGCTTCAAAAATTTCCAATGCCCTGGACTGTTCAGCAAACCATTTAACACAGAGTCCCTGGGAGGGGGAGTCAGGGATCAGTGATTTTTAAAGCTTCCCAGGTGATATCAGCAAGATTAAGAACCACACTTTTGTGCTGAATCAGCAAGAATCAGAGGCTCTCTGCAGGGGGCTGTCCTTACATTTTGATAAGCTGATACCCCTTGTAGGTAAACTGGATACTGCCCTACTGCCGTTGGAAGGAAGTGAATCTTGATACATTCCTGGTTTCACCATCAAAAGACAGTCAAAATGCTTGTTGGACCAAAGTCAGAGATTGTTCAATCAAGACCTGCTGTGCCAAAGTCCAAAGAATTATTTCTGGCAATATTATCCAATCTGTGGTCAGATGGTGCTAAATGATGGTGACCCTACAGCTGTAATTGGTACTCAAGGATGATGGCCTCATGGCCAAGTCTGCCTTAAAATTGCCCTGTCCAGTGGCATGAAACCTGGAGGCTGAGGGTCCTCCCAGAGCTGGGAGGGTGGGTCGTGATGGCAGATCCCTCCCTTGGGAACTATGTACATGCCCGAGTGCCTTGTACAACTGCCATACCTATGCCTACAGGATAAGATGTGTGTGAATTCTTATTTATGTAAGGCAAAAAAAAAAAAAAGATGGAATATTGAAGGAGCCAAGATTTCTAGGACAATAAGCCAGCTAGCACATCTACCCTACCATGATTTGAAAACCTGGCTTCTTAAGTAGGCATGGCTTAATGTATGCCAGTCTGATTTGGTTGAGTTCTTTTGGGTTAAAAAGAATGCGATGACAAAAATTAGAGGAAAAAAATATATGAACTCTCTATCCTTCCAGGTTTTTCCCAAAAATATATTTTACGGTTGGACTCCTTATATACTGACACTTCCACTTCCTGCTTTTTTTACTACCGACTTTGCCACCCTGTTACACAGGCCTCAATAAACACAAGTTATTCGCCCATCCACTAGGACTGCATTCATTTCTTCGTTATTATTTTTCAATGAACATTTTCTGCATGTGACGTTTTCCTTTTTCTGGACTGTTTGTTTAACATAAAGTTACAGAACTAGAATTACTCAGTAGGAACTTTTAAAGGACTCCATTACTAAATTACTTTCCAAAAGAGCTACATTGATATATGTTGCCATCACTAGTAGATATCTGGCAGATATCTAGGTATTCTTCACCAGGATTTTTTGTATTTTGTAAGTACAAAGCACCACTTACTGCAAAAAACCAACAAGCTGGGATTTTTTGGTGGCTTAAAATACAAAATGATAATACGGTGTTGTTTTGTGGGCTTCTTTGATTTCTAGCAATTTTTATTCCGTCATTCATTCATGCACTCAATGATGGATGTGTTTACTGGATGCTTATTCTGTATCAGGTAGCATTCTAGGCACTAGGACACAGTGAGCGAAACATGAAAATCCCCACTCCTGAGGAAATTACCTAATATACATTTTTTTCTATACTCTAGCAACCACATGGCTTGACAATAGTAGGGACAGGGCACTCAGGCAATTTCCATGCATACATTTAATTCATACAGCTGACTGCTACAGAGGTTTCAGGAGACCCTTTTCGCAGGTGATGAAGTACAGGCTTGCATTGCCTGACATCTCTCATGGGACCCAGAACCCTGGGCCCCCAGTCCCTGATTACTGGGCACTGCCCACCCTGTCTGTGTACAGGAAAGTCAGGCTGAGCTTGGGGAAGTCTGGGCTGGGCACTGACCGAGGTGCCAGGATGTGAGGAGCACCGTACAACCCTGTCAATCTCCAGAAAGCCACATCGATGCCTTCCCAGAAACAAACTCCCCTCCAGATAAAAGCTAAATGGTGAAAGATGTCTGTTTTCAGGGCCACTAAGGGCTACCTTGCCAGGGCGGCCAGTTCTGCCCTGCCTAGATGTAAATTGGAGGATCCTTGATCTCCTCCTAGCTTGAGTGGACCACGCACACCAGTGTCCAGTTCTGAACCTGCCAATTCTGTAGCTGTGCTTCCTCTCCAGAAATTGAGTCTCAAAAACATCAAGAATATTCTCCGTAACTGTGGTTAATCATTAGAGCCAGTAGGATGGGTCCTGCCGAACGCTCTCACATCTGTGCTTGGGGTGGGTGTGGGAACAAGTGGCCCCTCCTGTGGCGTGGCCTGCCGGAGAGGCTGCAATTTCAAATCGCAGTAGGGCAGATGTACTAGCTGGTTTATTCCCCTGGATCTTAGCTCCTTCAATATCTCTTGTTGTCTTTTTTAAATTTTTAGCCTAAGAATTCACACGCCTGTTATTCGAAACCTAGAAAATAAATACAAACAAACAAACCAAAGGAAATAAAACAGAGATCGCCACTGTGGACATTTTGCTCTATCTCTTTAAAGGTAATGCGTATGCATGTATGTATGTAGGTCAAAAAATAGGTAGCTAGTGCTATGGTCTGAATGGGTACCCCCAAGATTCACACCTTGAAATTTAATTGCCAATAGGTGAGGAAGCCATAAGGGCAGAGCCCTCACAAACGGGATTCATCACTTTCCAAAAGATGTGTGAGGGAGCTAGCCGTTCACACCTTCCACCAGGGAGCTAGCCGTTCACA
>NC_045448.1:94303480-94358638 GCF_002776525.5 Piliocolobus tephrosceles | reverse complement strand
CCGTTCACACCTTCCACCAGGGAGCTAGCCGTTCACACCTTCCACCATGTGAGGGTGCAGCAAGAGGTGCCATCTATGAAGCAGAGGGAGCTTTCACCAGACACTGAATCTGCCCACACCCTGATCTTGGACTTCTCAAGTTCCAGAACTCTGAGCAATATATTTCTATGGTTTATAAATTCCCCAGTCTGAGGTATTTTGTTATAGCAGCTCAAATGGACTAAGACAGATGGCTAGCTAGCTAGATATGCAAAATGGGATCATTGCACTGCCTACTTTTCATAATACACTTCTTTTCCACTCAGAATTCTACTGTTATCATCTTTCTATGTTCTTGAATATGTTTCTACAATGTTTTCATGAGTGTATGGCATTTATGTAATGGAAAACCAGCATATTCAACCAGGTCACTTCACGGAGACTTATTAAGGAAAGTATACCTGATAGCTTTCTCCAAAAAGAGAGGTTGATTTCCATCAAGAGCCCTTTAATTTTGTTCCCAAATTTCATGTGACAAAAAAAAAAAAAAAAAAGTGATGATGGTTATTGACTAGTAAATTTGTTTTTTGGAAGGGTCTAATTTTCATACACAGGGGATTTGCCATAGAAACACCGCGTATGTGCACAAGAGCCCTGTTGGATCTGGAAAGGTGAGGAACTTTGAAAATGCATCACACTGCCTGCGTACTGATGCTGTGAGTTTACTAGTAGGGGGAGATCCTGTTGTCACCACAGACAAAATATGCTTGTTCTTTAATAATCTTTTTGAGCAAACAAGTGCCTTGGACTGATGCCCTTTCTCCTTGAGGAAACAGCATCTCTTGATAAGAAAAAAAAAAAAATCCTTTTTTTTTTCCCTGTCCCTCTGCAAAGAACATGACACTCCAACATTGCTACAAAGCATTTGTGTTTTGTTTCAATCTTTCCCCAAATGCAAGTATAGACGGAACACGAATTTGGAATGAAAAGTAAAGTTTGGACTTGTTTTGAAAATATCTTTAAAAAATAAGAGTTTTTGAACAATGAAAGGATTGATAAAATCACACATCTAAGTTAAACACACTCTCAATCACCTCACTCGTGTTTCCTGTTTTGGTTAACACATTTTAATTGACTTCGGTCTTTTCACTGTCGCTCTTCCACCTGCAATGCTGGACTCAGTGCCATGCATTGTCCTGGAACCCAGAGCCTGAAACTTCCAGCAGAGTCTGGAGTTGTCACCTGTTGTTTGGTAAGAACCATCTCTGCCATTTCGTATGAGGATCTGCCTAGCAGAGAATTCAACATAGACCTGAGCCAGCTTAGCGAGCTCATACATACAACTGGGTGCTTATTCCTCTGGGCCACTTGTTCTTACCCCTGTTATTCACTAGTCATCGGGGGAATTTTTGAAAAGTGTGGGAGCCTGTCCACACCCAGAGATTTGGTTCTAATGGGTCCTCAGTGAGCCAGGACATTGGTTTGGGTCCCACTGGTTTAGTTCCCCTCATTAAGATTTTTGCTCTGGAACATGCTGCATTTTCCCAGGCCCAGGGCGAAGAAGAATGTCCTACATGATCAGAATTTAAGGGACTGTTTGTTACGCTGCTTTCCTACCTGACTGTTCACCCAGTCTTTTTTTTTTTTTTTCCAAAATGTAACACCATGAAAAGTTCATCTCTCTCAAAAAATAGATATAATGGTGTTAATGATAACAGCAGTTGTAGCTCATGGAGATGGTTCCATTGGCAATCCCTGGCTCCCTTCAGACAAGGCTCACAAGCTAGTAAGGCTGGACTTCCATTTTCTAATAGATACAGGAGCTTGGTGAGCTGGAAACACAATGGCAGAAACTACTTTCATCAAGCTTAAAGATATGCTATGTTTTTCTCTTGCCTCTGCATGGCCTTTAATCATTTTTTATTTTGATGGAAACAATACTATTTCTGTAATACATTCATTAAAAGCTACTATGTGTCCTCTTGGGAAGTGGACAGAGACTACATTGCAAATTAACACATTTATTCCCAAATTGACATAAATAACATAATGATGTTTATGTATCACTGGATTTCTCAAGGCAAAAGGGAAATCTACTTGGTGTGGTTGAGAATTTCCAAAGATGGTCACCGTCGCTTCATTCTATCCTCTACACACTTGCCACCACCCACTGAGAGGTGGAATCTACCCCATGCCCACCCCTGCCTCTCGCCTGAGTCTGAGCTGGCCCTGGGACTGCTCTGCCCAAGAAAATCCTATAGAATTATACTCTGGGACTTCTGAGCCAAGGCCTTAAGTGTTAACTGGCAGCTTCTGCTTCCTTCCTTCCCTTGGGCCCCAGTCTCCATGCTACAAGAAGACTGGGTCACATACAGAGGCACGTGGAAGAGAACCTAGGCACTGTGGTGACAGCTCCAGTACGAGTCAGGGTTCCAGCCAGGAGGTAGCACCGAATGCCAGCCACATCAGGGGAGACTGCTTGGAGGCTCCAGCCCTGTTGAACCCCAAATGACTGTAGCCCCTGCTAATGTCACCAGTGTCACGTGGAAATGGAAACCTGCCAAGCAGTCAACCCACAGAAATAATAAAATGACTGTTTTTTGTTTTTTTGAGATGGAGTCTCGCTCTGTCACCCAGGCTGGAGTGCTGTGGCGCAATCTCAGCTCACTGCAAGCTCCACCTCCCGGGTTCACACCATTCTCCCGCCTCAGCTTCCTGAGTAGCTGGGACTACAGGCGCCCACCACCACGCCCAGCTAATTTTTTTTTTTTTGTTTCTGTGTTTTTAGTAGAGATGGGGTTTCACCGTATTAGCCAGGATGGTCTAGATCTCCTGACCTCCTGATCCGCCCTCCTTGGCCTCCCAAAGTTCTAGGATTATAGGCATGAGCCACCACGCCCAGTCAACTGTTGCTTTTAACCACTACATTTGGGGATGGTGGCAATAGATTAAAAACAACAATGACAATAAAACACTCAGTGCTGTGGCTTGCCCAAGGTTACAGCAATTGTATGAATCAGGATTCTCCAGAGAAATAGGACTAATAGGATGGAGAGAGAAAGAGACAGAGAGGGAGAACCTGAAATCTGCAGAGCCGGCTGACAGGCTAGAACTTCTGGCAGGAGTTAATGTTGCAGTCTTGGATCCTAAATCTAAAAAACTCGAGCAGGATTTCTACGTTGTAGTCTGGAGGAGAATTCTAACTTCCTCGGGGGACCTCAGTCTTTTCTCTTCAGGCCTTCAACTGATGGAATGAGGCCCACCCATGTTATGACGGGCAATCTGCTCTGCTTTACTCAAAGTCTGTTGATTTCAATGTTAATGACATCTAAAAAATGCCTTCACAGAAACATGGAGACTGAGGTTTGACCCAACAGCTGGGTACCATGGCCTAGCCAAGCTGACACATAAAATTAGCCACCTCAGAAATGAAATCTGGGAGTTGCCCTGGCTTTCAGGCCTGCACACAGGGCCGTCACTCCTTAGCTACTGCTGGAGACAATACAAGAACTTGACACGCCCACGGCCAGCTACAAGCCCGGTGCCATGGGACAGCCTAGCTTCAGTCCCTCGAGTGGAGGAAAGATAACCACAGCCAACACCATCTCCACTTCCCTCTGGATGAGTTCAGCCCTGAAAAGAGAGGAGGGGTTTTGCTTGCTTCTACACCCAGAGATATCAGAAGCCCAGATTCTAAATTCACCCCTCAAAGTGAGGAACGTGAGGGCCAGGTAGGACTCAAGCCGGCCACTCATAACCAAAAGGTCCTTTGCACCAAATGGCCATTTCCACCATTCCCAGGTTGCTAGTGATACTGAGCTGCTTCTAGAAGGGAATGCCCAAATTAGTTTTATGTGGAATTTAGTTTCAAGGACAACTAAATAAAAAAGAGCAACTCTGTACAGAGTTCGTAAAAATAGACAACTGATGAACTGCTCTCTTCTCCAGCCTGGCCCTCTTCCAGCCCCTTGATCCCTTTTCATCAGATTGGTCTTTTTAAAGCACAAATCTGATCACATGATTCCCTTGCTGAAAATCCTTTCTTGGCTCCTTGTCGCCCATGGCAGTTTCTCAAAATACAGTGTGTGGCACATCAGTAGTCTTTAGGTGGCATACAAGTGGATGCTGTTTATTTTAATAGTGACATTTTGGTTTTTGTGGCCATCTTCTTTGTGGACAAGTAACACGGTTTTTCATTTTTGATAGTGAAATTGAATGGATTTACTTCTCCTTTGGTCTGAAGAACAGTGTTAGGCTAACAGTGATCTCGATGGTGGGTGATGGCAGAGTCACGGAGACGGACTCAGACATGGGGAGTAGCAGGGCCCGGGGGCCCTGCCGGGTCAGCCACCTGCCTCCTCTCCTT
The DNA here is from genome assembly GCF_002776525.5 of Piliocolobus tephrosceles. Taxonomy (NCBI): domain Eukaryota; kingdom Metazoa; phylum Chordata; class Mammalia; order Primates; family Cercopithecidae; genus Piliocolobus; species Piliocolobus tephrosceles. The sequence goes on along the minus strand of NC_045448.1, from coordinate 94,354,293 downwards.
TCTTCTCTCCACTGGAGGACTCACCTTTATCTCCCACATAGCAAAGAGCCAGCAATTCCCAGGACCACACCTGATGACATTACTAATCCCGCTGTCTGGAATGCTCTGCCCCCAAGCCCCACCACGTGGAAAACTCCTATTTATCTTTCACATCCCAGCTCACCAGTCACCACTTTCATGAGTCTTTCTCCAAACTGCTTCCTTCCACAGTCCCTGTAGCACGGACCCTCTCCTGCGTGTCACCCACCAGGAATAGGGACTGTGTTGGGGATGTCCTCAGAAGCTTGGGCGCTTCTGCAGGACTCAGAATGGGAGGAAAAGACCCTGTCACACCGCTAGACAGGCACTGGCAGCTGAGGTCCTAGGGCAGGGTATAAAAGAAAAGGCGGCTGCCTGCTTTTTGCCATAAGTCCCAGGGCAGCCAGGTGCTGTCTCAAGGGGTCCCCTCCCAGGACCGATTTCCCAAGCCCAGGGAGAACACCTCTCGTTTTCCCCACTCCCCTCCCTGGCCCCTAACTGCTATTTTCCGGAGAGTGAAGACAAGCAGAGGCCTCTGTGTGACGTGTCAGGGCTCCTCTCCCAGCCCCGTGTTTCCCTCACAGCAGGGAAATCCTTCCCGTGCAGTCCCCTCCAGAAGGGAACATCCGCCCCTGACTTTAGCAAGAGCCAGAGCAATATCATTGTTTGCACAGAGAGAAACCCTCCTACTGTGATTGCCAGTGATAGCAGTATGGGTTGTGGAAAGCGGGAGGAGTCAGAACTGGGACTCTGTCTGCTCCACGGCTTCCGGCCCCGTGGGGAGAGAGTGCCACAAGCTATAGAGCTTGGGGCTCGTCCCCGTATGTGAAAGTGGGAGGCAGACTGAGATGCCTTCTGACACCTGTAGACACAGACAGGCTTCTGGGGGTTTCCACTTCCTGCGCCCTGACCCCTGATAGGCAGCTGGTCTCAAAGCTCAGTTCTACCACTTCGGGCTACGATAGCTGCGCCCCGGCCCTTGGCTGCCTGTCTGTGAAGTGGACGTCTGGATGTACACTGGCAACCTCTCTGCACGCGTGGCTTTGCTTTCTTTTTGACTCTGCTCTTCCCTGGCTGCAGGTAGTGGGACTGTCAGCCAAGGGCGAGCCCATCACCTGGTTGGCCAATCAGAGAGTTTATGCCCCCTGCCACAGTGATTGGTCCTGGAGTGGCCCAATTACAGTCCTTTTTGGGCAACTGGTGTGAACCTTGGGAGAGAGAAGTTCAGGAGTTATTCTGAACTCAAGAGTGTAAGGATGAGGCAAGAAAGGAATCTAGAGAATAAAGTGAGCACAGGAGAACGTACAGCTGAAGAGATAGGGGAGAGGACAGAGGAATAAAGGAGGGATCTGAACCCAGGAACCCAGCCCCTAGTGTGATGGCCCCTCCACTTGGGGTGAGAAACCTGACTTACACTGGGGTTTAAGGAATCAGTGGATGGAAAAGAGAGCATTTTATTAGATGCCTGGCCCAGAGTAGCCCAAGAAAGAATGGTCCCCAATGCCACTGTCTCCCAGTCTGCCTGGAAAGACCGGCAGGGGCAAGTGGTCCTGGTTCAATGTTCAGAGTCTCAAAGAAAGCCTGCCTCTCCACTGAGGGGCCACCCTGGTGCCGCTGAATTATGGCTAGGCATGGAGAGTCCCTTGGGCTGTGGTTAGGGTGCTGTTGATGCCTTCTGACACCTGTAGAGGCTGATGGAGGAAGCCAGCCACACTGTGAAAGAGGGGGTGGATGTTCTAGTACTTTCTACAGAGAAGCTGTTTTCACTTGTAGGCTGCCAAGCTGGGGCTGGGCTGCTCTGTCAAGTGGAGACAGGCCCTCCTCCCAGCTGCTGGAGAGAAGACCAGCCAGAGCTTGGTTCTAAGATGTCTCTGGACCTGCGGGAGTTCTCTAACCTCCTGTAGCCTCAGCCCCTCCAGAAGTGCTCATTTCTGGCACCTGGGAGAAAAATGGAAAAAGCACAGCTCCCTGCTCTCCATCTTTATTTGGTTCTGCAGTTTAAAAATTGAGATATATATTACATAGAATAAAATCTGTAGGTAAAAAGCAAGTTTTATTTTTATATGACCCCATGCAACCATCACCCACTCCAGGATCCAGAGCATTTCTGCCGCCCTAGAGAAGGAGAGAGTCCCCTCCTGTCCCATCTAGTAAACCCCCCTCCTCAGGGGTAACCATAACTCTGACGTCTATCATCACAGGTTAATTTTATCTGCTCTTAAACATAAAAATGGAATCATACAGTAAACATTCTTTTTGAGTAGTTTCTTTCATCCAGAATGTTTTTGAGATTCATCCAACTTTGTGTGTCAGCAATTTGTTCTTTTTCGTTGCTGAGTAGTTTTTCATTGTATGTCTAGACAGTGACAGTCCCACGTCACATTATGATGTGGATACATTCTGAGAAATGCATCATTTGGTAATTTTGTGTTGTGTGAACATCATAGAGTGTACTTACACAATTCTACATTTTGCAGCCTACTGCACACCCAGGCTGTATGGCCTACTGCTCCCGGGCTGCAAATATTTGCCACATGTTATTGTACTGACTATTGCTGGCAATTGTAACACAATGGTAAGTATTCATGTATCTAAACATATGTAAAAATTAAAAAGGTACGGTAAAAGTATGGTATAAAAGATAAAAATGGTACGCTTGTACAGGGCACTTACCATGAATGGAGCTTGCAGGACTGGAAGTTGCTCTGGTGAGTCAGTGAGTGAGTGGTGAGTGAATGTGAAAGCCTAGGATGTTATTGTACACCACTGTAGACTTTATAAACAGTGTGCAGTTGGGTGATAGGAAGTTTTCATTCCATTATAATTTCATGGGACCATGATTGTGCAGAGCATGACTGTATTGTATTTGGATTGTGTCTGGATAAACATTTAATAGGTATTTGAGTTGTGTCTGTTTTTAGCTATTACAAATAAAGCTTATGAGTATTTTGATGGATATTTGCACTTACTTCTCCTTGATAAAAACCTAGGGGTAGAATTCCTGGGTGATCTGAGAGGTGAGTGTTTAATTTTGCTAGAAAATCCCAAACATTTGTCCAATGTTACTGTATCATTTTGCATTTCTACCAGCAGTGAGAGCTCCATTTGCTCTGTCTACTTGCCAACATTTGGCATGGTCAGTCTCTTTAGACACTTAAGTGTGTGTGTTATGGTATCTTGTTGTGGTTTTAATTTGCATTTCCTTGATAAATAATGGTTTGAGAACATTTTCATCTGCTTATTGGCCATTTAGATATCCTCTTTTGTGAAGCACTTGGTCAGTCAAGGCTTTTGCTTATTAAAAATTTTTTTCTTGCCAGAATAAATTGGGGTGTCTTTAACTTTTCTAGAGGCAGCAATATGGAAATTACTACGGGTTATACTTTTATTACTATCAGATTATTTGCATTAAGACCGTAAGTTTTCAAATGAGTGGTACAAAATATAAGAAACAAAATCGTGTTAAAATATCCTTGAGGCAATCAAGTATCAGAAATGACACTAATTTATTCTATTGTGATGAGAAGAAATAAGATATAGTTTAAGCATGATCTGAGATAAGAATTTTAATTCTTTAACCAGGCAAAAGATCAAAAGTTTATCCAAACAATTTTCAGATACAGAATACCATTTGTGCTTTTTTTTTTTGAGATGGAGTCTCTCTCTGTTGCCCAGGCTGGAGTGCATTGGTGTGATCTCAGCTCACTTCAGCCTCCGCCTCACAGGTTCAAGTGATTCTCCTGCCTCAGCCTCCTGAGTAGCTGGGATTACAGGTGCCTACCACCAAGTCCGGCTAATTTTTATAGTTTTAGACAGGATTTCTTCATGTTCAGTAGGCTGGTCTCAAACTTCTGACCTCAAGTGATCCACCCACCTCGGCCTCCCAAAACGCTGGGATTATAGGCGTGAGTCACAGCACCCGGCCCCATTTGTGCCTTTTTAAGGTCCATTATAGTAGTTACATTTCCAGAAAAACTAAAAGGAATTCTGAGATACAATGTGAAATGAAATTTGGCAAGCAGCTCTTAATATCACTTTTACTTAGCATGCATTAGTCACCTACAGTACAGGTGAGGAACACTGCTAGGCGTGCAGCAGAGACAGGACGGATGGGTGCCATCAGCAAGCGTGCATCAGATCCCAAAGTACCCTCTCTATGGGGCGTCTTGAGTTTCCTTTGCAGCTGTTTTTTTTCTTTTTTTCCTTACTTGCTGGTGCTCTGCTAGAACCAGGTTAAATTGAATTTTGTTTTCACTATACTTTACTGTTCTTTTTCTGAGCTGGCATCACTAGACTATCCAGTTGTCTTGATTGCAGCACTCTAAATCAATTGGCCCTTCCCTCAATCTACCTCATTCACACAAACTTTCAGCTACAGGAGCACATCTCACCAAAATGAGAAGTGTCTTTTCTAGTAGCTGTCATCTGCTTCAATTTGCTGCCTGGTAAAACTATTGTGAACTTGCTGAATCACTGCTGTGTTGCTCATAGCTGTGTCCAAACTGTGAAAACTGCTCAGTCTCTGATCATGTCTCGCCTTGGTGGGGTACGGGTCAATAGCACAACTGGTGTGATGGTTCATTTTAAGCGTCATTTTGGCTGGGCTACAGTGTCTAGACATGTGGCCAAACATTATTCCAGATGTTTCTGTAGGTGTTCTTGGATGAGATTTTTACATTTAAATGCATGGGCTTTGAGTAAAGCAGATCACCCTCATAATGAGGATGGACCTCATCCAGTCAGTTGAAAGACTGAATAAAACAAAAGACTAAGCAAGAGTGGATTCTGCAGCCTATGGCCTTCAGGCTTGAACTGTAACACTGACTCTTCCTGGGTCTCCAGGCTGCCAGCCCAACCTGCAGATTTTGGGCTTGTCAGCCTCCATAATTATGTGAACCAATTCCTTAATATCAACTTCTTCATATATCTGTATATACAGTCACACACTGCATAACAAAGTTTTGGTCAATAATAGATCACATATATAATGGTGGTCTCATGAGATTATAATAGAGTAATATAATGTATTATTATATATTATATTATATAATTTTATTATATATTATATATAATACATATCATATATAATATATATGATATATTATATATAATGTATTATGTGTATTCTATAAATTATATATTATATGTAATATATAATAAATTATATATAATATATCATATATCATTATAATATATGATATATTATATAGTATAATGTCATATTATATTGTCATATATGACCATATAATGATATATATTATGTCATTATAATATATAATACATAATATATAATATATAATAGCCTTTATAATATGTAATATATATTATAATGACATATACTATATAATGATATGATTATATATTATATATAATGTATATTTTATATATAATTATAAGTTAAATATAATATATGTTATATATAATATTTTATATATGATTATATATATAATATATAATATATAATCATATCATTATATATGTCATATAATATATAATCATATATTATATATTATATGTCATATATTATATATTATATGTCATATAATATATAAACATATGTTATATATTGTCATTTAATATATAATCATATGTTATATATTTTATGTCATTATAATATATCATGATATATTATATATTATATTGCATTATTATATATTATATCATTATATATTATATATTATATACATTATTATAATATATTATATAATAATATATTACATTATTTATTATATATAACTATATATTATATAATATAAATTATATTATAATATACAATATAATATATATTATTATATAGCAAAATTCCTAACACCTAGTGATTTCATAGCCACCGTAATGTCACAGGACAACATATTACCCAACAAGGCTGTGGTTGAGACAGCAAACAATGGTTCCTGAGAAACTGACTAATGAGTTGTTGGAACTGGAACCAGAACCCATAGCTGAAGAAGAGGCAAGAGAAAAGAAACTGCAGGAGAAGAAAAGAAGAAACCCCTGAGGAAATTCACAGTGAAGCATTTAGCAGAAGCTTTTGCTTCTTTTTCTTTAAAAAGTTTTTTTTTTCTTTAAAAAGTTTGAAAGTGACCACTGAAAGGTTTTTATTAACAGAGAGGAATGTTCATGTTGCATTATCTGCTTACAAACATATCTATGATGAAAAAAAGAAAGAACCAAGCGAGCTGCTATGGACATATTTCTGAAAAGAGTGACACCTCCTCAAGAAGATCCTCAGTCAGGTCCTTCGGGCTGTGTTCCAGATAAAGGCATTGCTATCATAGGAGATGGCAGCTCCGTGCATGTTATTATCCCTGAAGATCTTCCAGTGGGACGAGATGTGGAGGTGGAAGATACGGATACTGATGATCCTGACCCTGTGTAGGCCTATGCTAATGTGCGTTTGTGTCTTAATTTTCAACAAAACGTTTAAAAATTAAGAAGAAAAAAATTTTAAATAGAAAAAAGCTTATAGAATAGGGATATAGAGAAAGACAGTATTTTTGTAGAGCTTTACAGTGTGTTTTTGTTTTAAGCTAAGTGTTATTACAAAAGAGTTAAAATGTTAAAAAGAAGTTTAAAGTTTATGAAGCAAAAAAGTTAGAGTAAGCTAAGGCTAACTTATTTTTCAAAAAAATTTTTTTTTTAATTTAGCATAGCCTAAGTGCACAGTGTAATGTCCCTGTCACTCACGGACTCACCCAGAGCAACTTCCAGTTCTACAAGCTTCATTTACTGGAAGTGCCCTGTACAAGTGTGCAATGTTTACTTTTTATACTGTATTGTTACTGTACCTTTTCTATGTTAGACATGTCTACATAGACATATATACCTACCATTGTGTTATAACTGCCTACAGTATTCAGTATAGTAGCATGCTGTAGAAGGCCTAGGAGTGACAGGCTATACCACATAGTCCAGGTGTGTGGTAGGCTATGCCATCTAGGTGTGTGCAAATACACCCTATGATGTTTGCACAATGATGAAATTGCCTAAGGACACATTTCACAGAATGTATCCCTGTTGTTAAGCAACACATGACTGCATATACACATATCTTTTGGTTCTGATTCTCTGGAGAACCTTAAAATACTTGACAAAAATGTCAGGGTAAGGCTGGAGTCCTGCTGGTTGTTCTTCTTTCTGTCATGTTAAAAGTAAAATAAAACTATTAACTGGCTTTCATTTTTAAAAATTCCCAGGCCCCAAATTCTTTATCCCCCTGGAATCAGCATTGACTGCAAGAACATCTTCTCTCGGCCGGTCAGGGACACTCTCCTCAGCAGAGTGGCCCTTTACAAAGCTGAAACTACTTCTGCCTCTACTTGCATGGCTTCGCAAAGGCTGGATCCTTGTGGGAATGCATTTCAAAAAGGAAGACTCAATTGATTTAGGGGCATGCAATCAAGACCCTGGGTATCAGTATGAAGGAGTTCTTCACATAATCTGGATTTGAGCTTCAGGTAGGTATATGTAAAGAGTTTCTCCCAGCCTGTGGCTGCCCTTTTCCCTTTATTCATGATGCCTTTTAACAAATATAAATTTTAATTTCGATAAAGCCTCAGTCACCTCTTTACAAATCTTATGCTTATTGCATCTTTGTTTCTTAAAATATCTTTGCCTACCTGGACATCATGAAGACATTCTCCCATGTTCTCTTCTGGAAGAACTTTACTATTAGTTTTCAGACTTAGGTTTATGATCCATCTCGAGTTAATATTAGTGTTTGGTGTGAGGTAGGTGGTCACGATTTTTTTTCTATATGGATATCTAGTTGCTCCAGCAACATTGATTGAAAAGAACTTCCTTTTACCCATCTAACTGTTTGGCACCTTTGTCAAAAATCATTTGACTATAGGTGTAGCCATTTTTACCCAACAAGTTTTTGGGTAGGTGGCAGCAGACATTTGGTCTGGAGCTATACCACCTGGACAAGAAGGTATCAGTGTCATCCTAAGTCCATCTGTATTTCAGATGAACTTGTCCTCATAGTACAAAGATTTCTGGTCATTTCCATTTCCCAGTCACCTTTGTGAATTACTACTTGGAAGTTTTATGTTACCACCAAGCCTTGGTTTTGCTGTCAAATACCCAAGGTGCTTGACCCCTCCCTGTCACAGTTTCCTTATTGGTAAAATGGTATAATGGCAATAACTGATGCATGGGGCTGTTGCAAGATCAATGGGGTCAAAAATGCAATGAGAACACTCACTATTGCCTGTTTCCTCCTCACCACTGTCAGCTCCTCCAGAGCAGAGACCATGTTTTATGAATCTCTGCATTTCAGTGCTTGAAAGGATACCTGGGATATGGCAGGTGTTTATTAAATGTATGGAGAATAAACAATATTCTTTTAGATGGTGTAGATGCAACCATTTGTATGGCAGCCTGCTGTTATTTATTCCTACCCAATCCAGGGGACTTGTCTGTCTTTATCTTATTTGACACACTCGACTGCTCCTTCCTGAAGCCCTTTATTCTCTTTGCTTCTAGAACACCACACGCTCTTTGCTCTCCTTCTGCTGTACTGAATGTTCTCTCTTAGTCTTCTTGGTCATGCCTGTTGCCTCTATTCTAAGGACTTTTCTGTCCAGGGGTCATCTCCCACCCCTTTTCTTCTCTATGCCACACTGTCTCTCTTGGTGACCCCTTCTTCTCTCATGGCTTTAAGTTCTATTTGCTCACAACTAATGCCTGTATCCATCCCTAGCCCACACTCATGTATGCCGTGGCCTACCCCACTTAGACTTAACAGGCATTTCACTTCAAAGTTGTCCAAAACAAAGCGGGAGATTTTTCCCACGTGATTTTATTTCACTCTGTCTTGAGTTCTCAAGTTTCTCAAGACGAAATCTTCCGAGTCAGTCATGGTTCTTCTCTTTATCCTCACTCCGTTTCTCTAGTTCTTTATCAGGTCCAGTTTGACTCGACCTCTAAAACCATTTCTGAATGTGTCAATTTCTTTCATTTTAACGGCTCTACTAAAGTTCACGTCACCATCCTCTCTTGACTGGGCTACTGCAGTGGATTCTGGCCTGGTCTCTAAGCTTTCTTTCTTGAGGGATCTGGTCATACCACTCCCTATGCAAAACTGTGTCATAGAGCAAAGTCCAAGCATGTTACTCCATCCTAAAAAGCCTCATGGCAAGGGCCTCTGCCTGACTCCTTGACTTTGTGGACAAATGGGTTTATCTATGGCGAAATAAGAACGCAACGTTCCTGACATCGTGGAGGCCCAGCCTTCTATCTAGAGTTATATAACATCTTGGAAGGTTCCAAAGGCATTAAGTCAAGCCCAGGTTTGTCAGTTTCTCCAAAAGATGTCAATGAAAACTGCATACGTCTTGCAGCTGAACATCTAAAGTATCAATTACCTGGAAAATACTGATGAGCAAAATCCACTGGTGGCTACAAAGGTGATTATAAAGCAGTAGTGACCTAGTCTTGGGGAGATAGCCCACTGAGTTAAGGAAAGCTTGTGAGTATTCTGGCCAGACTGGCCGAGGTTCAAATCCTTGCTGTACCCTGTCCAGGGAATGTTAGCTGCTGAAGCTCTCTGGACTTTATCCATAACAAAGGGTGATTTTGCTCTTTGAAGTTTGCTAGAAGATTCTCTGACAGAGTGTCCTTTTCAGCAAGGGACAGAAATGCAGTAGGTGGTCTCTTTCTCTGTTTCTAGATATGAAAAGAAACAGGAGCTGATGAGAAGTTCTAGGCCTATTGTCCTAGAACACCCAGGCCTATTGGTGTCCTGTCCCTTCTACCCTACCTCAGCATGGTGTGGTTCATTCTGGAAAAGGGTCTGCAGAGGCACAAGACTTTCTGGCAAGAAGCAGATTGCTGTTTTTGATGACTGTGTCCTGGCAGGACCACCTTAACGACTTGTCCTGGCACATTTAGGGTGTCAAGAACAGCTCTTAAATCTGGGCCTCTTCATAGCTCAGAGGAGCCTGAGCATAATGTAGAAATTATTCCCTAGTGAGAATAAGATCTACAGGGTGAAAAAATAGAAATCTTAAAAGTTAGGAAATAACAAGAACAGAAAAGAAGTATACCTTGTAGATTATTTTTAAATGATCAAATTGAAGACCATGGGATTTTTTTTTTAAACAAACAACCTAGGAGACAGCGGTTAGTTTTGACATTGATGTAGTTGTAGGGAACTCTAGTTTGTGGTCAGCCCAAGGTACTTTCCATGCACATGAATCACCACATGCACTTAACTTGGGCAGAGCTCAATTTCAGATTCTTTAAACCAAAGTGAAAAGCCCCAAGTTAGGTTAACTGGCAGGCACATACTGTAGACAGCCCAGATCTGGGAATTAAAAAAAAAGTGTGTGGAAACAAACATATTTTGGTGGTTTTTAACATAATTATTGTCTCTTTCTCACAGTGATTTGCATAATGTTGCAGAGGTGTTGCCTGGCAAGCTCCAGTTAAAGATGTAGCTTTTGTGTGCACCTGTTTGCAGGCTAGATAGAGAACAGTCATATGCAAGTAAAATCTTGGTACCCTCCATTGCTTGACTTACTTTTTTGAGCAGGCTTATTGCTATGTAAGTAACCTACAAAAATTCCACATATTTGAAGTGTAGAACATGTTTTTGCATATGTATATGTCCATGAAACCATCATAGCAATCAATATAGTAAATATTTCTATCACTCCCAAAAGTTGCTTCACATACCTTTGTAATTTCCCTCCCAGGCCTCTCTTCCTCACTACTAGTTTGTTTTATATCACCAAAGATTTTCATTTTCTATAGTTTTATTAAAATGGAATAAACAGTATATAGTCTTTTTTGACTGGTTTCTTTTTTTTTTTTTTTTTTATACTTTAAGTTCTAGGGTACATGTGCATAACGTGCAGGTTTGTTACATATGTATACATGTGCCATGTTGGTGTGCTGCTCCCATCAACTCGTCAGCACCCATCAATTCATCATTTATATCAGGTATAACTCCCCAATGCAATCCCTCCCCCCTCCCCCCTCCCCATGACAGGCCCCATTGTGTGATGTTCCCCTTCCCGAGTCCAAGTGAGCTCATTGTTCAGTTCCCACCTATGAGTGAGAACATGCGGTGTTTGGTTTTCTCTTCTTGTGATAGTTTGCTAAGAATGATGGTTTCCAGCTGCATCCATGTCCCTACAAAGGACGCAAACTCATCGTTTTTTATGGCTGCATAGTATCTCAATATAATTATTTTTGAGATTCATCCATGTTATGATTATCTATTATTATTATTTTCTTTTTTCTCTTTTTTATTGAGTAACAGTCCATTGTATGGATATACAACAATTTGTTTATCCATTCATCTGTTGATGAACTTTTTAGTTGTTTCCAGTTTGGGGCTATTTACCAATAAAGGTACCATGAACATTTGTGTACAAGTCTCTGTATGGATATCTGCTTTCTTTTCTGGTAGAATTGAGAGGCTGGGACATGTGGTAGGTGCATGTTTAACTTTTTACAAAACTTTAATCTGTTTTCCAAAGTGGTTGTTTGATTTTGCGTTACCAATAGCATTGTATGAGAATTTCATTTCCTCCATATCCTCACCCCATATGGTCAGTCTTCTTAATTTTAGCAATTCTAAAATATATCTAGTGGTATCACATGGTTGTTTTAATTTGAACTTCCCTAATGATGCTGACATCTTTTCATGTGCTTACTGCCATCCATGTATCTTCTTTGGGGAAATGTCTGTTGAAATCCTTTCTCTATTTTATTTTTAATGGGGCTATTTTCTTGTTATTGAGTTTTAAGAATTCTTCATATATTCTGAGTATAAGTGCATTATAAGATGTATTCTTGGCAAACATTTTCTCCCAATCTGTGGTTTGTTTTTTCAATTTCTTCATAGTATCTTTCAAAGAATGAAAATTTCAAATTTTGATAGAGTCTAATTTATCAATTTATTTTTTATGGATTGTGTATTTGGTGTCATACCTAAAAACTCTGCCTAACCCAAGGTCACTAAGATTTTCTTTTATGTTTTCTTCTAAAGGTTTATAGTTTTAGATTTTACATTGAGATCTGCAGTCCATTTGAATTACTTCTTTTTATATGATGCACGTTTGCATTCAAGTTCATTGTTTTTGTCTGTTTCTGCATACAGGAATCTAACTTTTCCAGTACTGTTTGTTGAAAAAGCTATCCTTTCTTCATTGAATTGCTTTTGCACTATTGTCCAAAATCAGTTGTCCATAATTTTTAGTGTGTGTGTCTATTTCTGGACTTTCTATTTGGTTCATTGATCTTTTCCTCTATCTTGCTGCTAGTACTAGAATATTTTGATCACCTGTAGCTTTATAATAAATCTTGAAAGCAGATAGTTTTAGAACTTCAACTTTTCTCTTTTTCAAAGTTATATTGGCTCTTTTGGGTTTTTTTTTGCACTTCCATATGAATTTCAAATCTGCTTTTCAATTTCTACAAAGAGCCTGCTAGAATTTGATTAGCACTGCATTGGGAAGAGTTCTCATTTTAGCAATACCGAGTCTTCTGACCTTTAAACAAAGTATCTCTCTCCGATTATTTAGGTCTTCTTTAATTTATATCAACAATGTTTTGTCATTTTTAGTGTACAGGTCTTACACATATTTTGTCAGATTTACCCATAAGTTTTGTTTTTTGTTTTTTGTTTTTTTTTTTTTGTTTTTTTGAGATGGAGTCTCGCTCTGTCGCCCGGGCTGGAATACAGTGGCCAGATCTCAGCTCACTGCAAGCTCCGCCTCCCGGGTTCACGCCATTCTCCTGCCTCAGCCTCCCGAGTAGCTGGGACTACAGGCGCCCGCCACCTCGCCCAGCTAGTTTTCTGTATTTTTTTAGTAGAGACGGGGTTTCAGGCATGGTAGCCAGGATGGTCTTGATCTCCCGACCTTGTGATCCGCCCGTCTCGGCCTCCCAAAGTGCTGGGATTACAGGCTTGAGCCACCGCACCCGGCCAAGTCTTGTTTTTGTTTTTGTTTTTGAGACAGAGTCTCAGTTTGTTCCCCTGGCTGGAGTGCGGTGGTGTGATCTCAGCTCACTGCAAACTCTGCCTCCTGGGTTCAAGTGATTCTTGTGTCTCAGCCTCTCAAGTAGCTGAGATTATAGGCGCAGGCCATTGTGTCCAGCTAATTTTTTGTATTTCTATTAGAGACGAGGTTTTGCCATGTTGCCCAGGATGGTCTTGAACTCCTGGCCTCAAAGTGATCCACCTACCTCAGCCTTCCAAAGCATTGGGATTACAGGCATGAGCTGTCACACCTGGCCAGTATTTCATATTTTTGATGCCATTGTAAGAAATTGAATTTTAACATCTGACTGTTCACTACTAGTACATAGAAATACAGTGATATTTTACATTTTTTCTGTGTTCTGACCTGTTGCTGATGTGGTTTAGCTCTGTGTCCCCACACAAATCTCATCTTGTAGCTCCCATAAATCCCACATGGTGTGGGAGGGACCTTGTGGGAGACAATTGAATCATGGAGGTGGGTCTTTCCCATGCTGTTCTCCTGACAGTGAATGGGTGTCACGAGATCTGATGGTTTTAAAAACGGGAGTTTCTCTGCTCAAGCTCTCTCTTTGCCTGTTGCCATCCACGTAAGATGGGACTTGCTCCTCCTTGCCTTCTGCCATGATTTTGAGGCCTCCCCAGCCATGTGGAACTATAAGTCCAATAAACCTCTTTCTTTTGTAAATTGTCCAGTCTCAGGTATGTATTTATCAGCAGCATGAAAACTAACTAATACAGTTGCTAAACTTACTTTTGAATTCTAGTATTTAAAGTGTGCATTCCTGAGGATTTTGTATATACATAATTGTGCCAACTATGAATCTTTCCAGTCTATGCCATTTATTTATTTTTCTTGGTCTGTTTTGCTGGCTGGTATTTCTAGCACTGTTAAACAGAGTGGTGAGCGTAGACACTTTTCCCTGGTTCTTGAATTTAGTGTAAGAAAACTCCATCTTTTATCATGAAATATGATATTAGCTGTAGGTTTTTCATAGCTACCCTTCAATTGTTCAATTGGTTGAAGAAATGCTCTTCTATTCCTAGTTTTCTAATAGTTTTTAATCAGGAATGGGTACTGGGTTTTTTCAAACTTTTTTTCTACATCTATTTAGATGATCTTATTGCTTTTATTTGTAGTTGTTAGTGATTTACATTGATTGGGTTTTGAATATCAAAACCAATCAATGCGTTCCTGGGATAAACCCTTCTTGTTCACCATATTTTATCCTTTTTACATATTGTTGGATTAGATTTGCTAAATTTCTTTAGAAATGTTGCATTTATGTTCATGAGAGTTAGTTATTCATCTGTAGTTTTCTTTGTTTCCCTTTACAATCAGAGAAATAATAGGTTCATAACATAATTTGGAATTATTCTAATCTCTTTAATTTTCAGAAAACGTTTGTAAGGATTGTTATTCTTTCTTCTCTTAATGTTTGGTAGAGTTAACTAGTGAAGCCATGTCAACCTGTAATTTTCTTCATGCATATATTTTAAACTAAACATTCAATTTATTCCATAAATAGAGGATTGTCCAGGTTCTTTATTTCTTTTTGAGTGGGCTCTTGTAGGTTGTGCCTCGCTAGGAATTTATCCATTTTATCTAAGTTTAAAAATGTATAGGCATAAAGTTCATAATACTTCCTTATTATCCTTTTAATATCTGTAGAATCTGAGTGATCTCACCTCTATAATTCCTAATATTGATTAATTTGCATCGTAAGTAATTTTTTAAATCAATGTACCTAGAGGTTTTTAAATTTTATTGATCTATTCAAAGAACTAGCTTTTGGTTTTATTGATTTTTCCTATTGTTTTCTGTCTTCTATTTTATTGATTTTTCATTCTGATCTTTATTATTTTCCTTTTAATGCTTGCTTTGGCTCAATTTGTTCTTCTTTTCTAAGTTTTAAAGTGGAAGATGAGGTCATTGGCTTGAGATCTTTTCTTTTTTCTAAAGTAGAAATCCAGTGCTATGTATTTCCTTCTACATATTGCTGAAGTGGCATTCCACTAGTGTTGATATATTGTGTTCTCATTTGATTATTTTTCAAGATATTTTCTAATTTTCCTTTTGATTTCTTATTTTACTCCTGATTATTGACAAATACGTTACTTTGTTTCCAAACCTTTGGGAATTTTCCAGATAGATTTCTGCTAATGATTTCTATTTTAATTCCAGATGGTTCAGAAAACATACTTTGTTTAACTTGAATCCTTTTAAATTTATTATGCATTATTTATGGCTCAGAATATAGAATATATCTTGAAAAATGTTTCACGTGCTCTTGTAAACAATGTGTATTCTGCTATTTCTGCGCAACATGTTCTATAAATGACAAGTAGGTACGTTTTATTAGTAGTGTTGTTCAAGTCATCTATATCCTTGGTGATCTTTTTGTTTACACATTCTATCAATTATTGAGAGAGAGGTATTAAAATATCTAATATGTATCTGTATTTGTTAATTTCTCCTTATAGTTTTATCAATTTCTGTTTTATGTACTTTGGAGTTCTGTTATTAGGTGCATAAACCTTTAGGATTATTATGGTCTTGACAAATTGATCCCTTTAACATTTTTAAATGTTCTTCTTTACACTCTACAATATTCTTTGCTTGAAATCCACTTTTACATTAATGTAGCCAATCTAGATTCTTTGTTAGTGTTTACATTGTATCTTTTTCCCATCCTTTTCTTTAACATAGTTATGTCTTTACTTTTAAAGTGCATTTTTTTTGTTGATAAAAAGCACATAGTTGGATTAGCATTTTTAAAAATCTGATTTGACAAATTGCTTTTACTGGTGTTGTTTAGGCCATTTACATTTAATGTAATTATTGATGTGGTTAGGTTTAATTCCTGTCATCTTACGGTTTTTTCTTCAGTTTATCCCATATGTTTTTGCTCTTTTTCCTCTGACTTTTTTCAGATTATTTTTATGATACAACTTTATCTCTTTTGTTGTCTTATTTGCTTTAACTCTTTGTTATTGTGTTATTTTCATAGTTCTTAGGGTTAACAGAACACATCTTTATCTTATTATAGCCTACCTTCAAATGGTATTATTCCAGTTCGCATATAGCATAAGAAGCTTACAACAGTACACTTCCATTTCTCCCCCTCTGACCTTTATATTATTGTTGTCATTCATTTTACTTACATATATGTTAACATCATGCTACATTGTTACTACTTTTGTTTAAACAATTCATTATATTTTATGGTCATATCCACTTTTCTTTCTTTCTTCCTGAGGTCCTGAAGTCTTTTGTTATTATTTCCTTTCTGTTTTGAGCACTTGTTTTAGTGATTCCTTAAGGGCAAGTCTTCTGGTGACATATTCTTCTAGTTTCCTGTCATCTGAAAATGACTTTACTTCTCCTTCATTTCTAAAGAATAGTTTGACTTCTGGTTTGCAATCCAGTGTGTAAGGAGCTTGGAAGTTGTCACTACATCCTAACAACAAATAAAAGCCTGAACAAACTGATTAATTAATAATTCTTCTTAGAGCCATAAGAGAAGTGAGGTTCACTGTCCCTTAAATTGGAAAGATTGACAAGAAAATACTTAGAATCACAACTTACTGGAGCAGAAACCCATGAGCAGAAACCTTTGTGGGAACCAGTATGGGGTAGAAAAACCTGAACTGTAATTGATGAATTGCTGGGCATTCAGAGTAAACAAGTATGAGAGTTAAACACTCCAGTAGGACCCATTCAAAGGAGGGCCCCACACTTTTGGGAGTTCTGGTTTCAGGAGTTCAACTAGGTTCTCACAGTAAATATCAGGAAAAAAAAAAAAGTCTTGTACTTCTGGTGAGGAGAGGGAGGAGCAACTATTTGAAGTAAGTCAGAGCATTCTCTTCTAGTCAAAAAGGCCTGGCCTCAAGATAAATTACTTTACCAGAGCCTAAACTATTGGGATTTTATCAGAGCCTAACCAACCTGGAAGAAAGGAAATAGCATACTCCAGCATGCCTTAGCCTTCTACATAGGGGAAGAGAAATACTCAACTTCAGTTCATTCTAGACATTTTGTCCCACCTAAGGGGAATGTTGGGGGATTGAGAAGCACTGTTTGAAGTTCACAGTTTAGAGACACAGGCTCACTAAAAGACTGAGATACAAAACTATAGAACACTTTGCTCCTTCCCACACTGTTACAGGATCTTTGGGGTATTGATTTTCTGGCCAGAAACCTCTGTGGCTGGTGGCATCTTTGCCTTAGTTCTTGTCTTGCATCTAGAAGAATGAGGTATGCAAACAAGTGAAGGGTAAACAAGACAAAGAAGAGCTTTACTAAGGGTTAGAACAGCTCAGAGGAAACCCTCAGTGGGTAGCTCCTCTTTGTAGGCAGATCATCTTCTCTGTAAGCAGATCTTCCCATTGAGTGCTCAGCTCTCAAGCAGAGAGGAGGCCCTGGAGAGGGTAGCACCTCTCTGCTACTAGTCATCATCCTGACATCTGCTGCTCTCACCAGAAAGGAGGCCCTGGAGAAAGCTGCTTCTCTCTGAAGCTGGTAGTCCCTATGTCTCTGCAGGTCTCTGAAGCTCTCAGAAGAGAGGGTAGTTCCTCTCTGCAGTGGGCCATCTGTCCTCCATCTTATGTCCTCTGCCCTGCTCTGACTGAGCCTAGGGCTTTTTTGGACCTCAGAGGGAGGAAGTGCCTGTCAATTGGTTGATGGAGGGCCATGGGCGGTCCAGAAAAGGCACCACAGTCCCCACTCCATTCTGCTGGTCTGGCAGCCTGACCCCAGCCTTCAGGCCCTCCCTTGCCTGAAGGTGGGATCTTACTGACAACCCATCCACTTCCACCCAGGAGCCTGTCTGCCTTCTGCTGTCCCTGGCCCCCTGGCTGTTGGCACCAAGAGGCACCTGCAGGCCAGCACTGAGCAGTCCTCAGAGCTCCCCTCTGCTTCCCCTGCTACTCTCATTGGTACCCAAATTCTGGAGGGGGCTGGGGCAGCAGGGCACTGGCTTGCCAGCACTGATCCGAGTGTGTGCAGACTGTGCCAAACTGTGATAGCACCCGAGCTTGGCTCCAACCCTGCTGTGATATGGGAGCCTGTGCCGGGAGCAGTGAGAGGCCAGGCAGCTGGAGAAGGCACCCGTGGGCTTGTGGGTACTGGGGTCAGGGGGCCTTCCTTGGCTTCTAAGGGTGTAGGTTGCAGAGACACCTGGGTCTTGCACCAGGGAAGGTGGCTGCAGCTGCACCCGGAGCTCCCGCCCTGCCAACTCAGAAGGGCTGGAGTTCCTGCTCGTCCTTGGCTCCTGCTGGCTTGGTGTAGCAGAGGTCCATGTCTGCACCTGTGGATCTGGTGGTTGCACCTGCACCAGAACGGCCAGGGATCCTCCCTGCTCCTGGCACCTGCAAGAGCACAGGGAGGCTCTGATCGGCAGCCACAGCTTGAGCGGCTGCAGCCGTATTCAGGAAGGCAGGATTCCTGCCTGCTCCATGGAACAGGAGGCCTGGGTCTGCAGCCGCAGCTGCACTCAGGAGGGCAAGGATGCTGCCTGCTCCATAAAATGGGAGGCCTGGGTCGACAGCCGTAGTTTGGGCGGCTGCATCGGCACCTGGGGAGCTGCTGCCCCAACTCAGAAGGGCGGGTCTCCAGCTTGTCCTGGCTTCCAGGCTCCTAGGAGTGTGGAGCCCCAGCCATGCCTCCCTGCTGCAGCTGGCATGATGGCAGCGCTGCTGCCATCAACACCTCACTACCGCATTACTAAAGACCTACTTTCTGCAGTTCCTTTTATCCAGTATCTCATACTTGGCTATTAAAAAACAATTGCAAGGGATGCTAAAGACAAAAAGAAAAAAAAAAAAAAAAAAAAAAAAGCTTGAAGACACAGAGCAAGCATCAGAATTAAACTGATATACCAAGAACAGTCTTACTAGATAGAGCATTCAGAATTGACAATTTTTTTTTATCACTACTTATAAAATGCTGTGCCACTTCTTTCTGGCTTACATTTTACAAGTAATGTATTGTTTCTCCTTAACCTCTCTTAAGACCTTTTTCCATCTTTAATTTTCAGAAATTTGAATATGATTTGTCTTGGTATGGATTTCTTTGGATTTATCCTATTTGGGATTTGTTCTACTTTATTCTTTTTGAATCAGTGGGTTTAATATCTTTTGTTAAATTCGGGGAAATTTTAGCCATTATTTGTTTGATTATTTTTTTCAGTTGAACAGTTTTTCTCCTTACTTCTAGGACCCTGATGATACAAAAGCTAGATTCTTTGTTATCATCCATAGATCTCTCAAATCATTTATTTTTTTTCTAGCCTGTTTTCTCTATATTGTTTACACTGAGTAATTTCTAATTATCTGTCTTTAAGTTTGAGTATTCATTCTTTGTTGCTCCAAACTACTTGTGAGGCTATCTGTTGAGTATTTCAGTTATTGTATTTTTTTAGGTTTATAATTTCTAGCTCATTATTTATTCAATATCTTATATTCCTTTACTTAGATTTTTTTATTTTTTATTTTGTTTCAAAAGTGTTTTTAATTGCTCATTTAATAATTTTTTACCCTTGATCTTAGCCAAAAGGCCAAGAGGCAATCATTTAATAATTTCTGCTAACTTGTATATGTTTGAAACTTCACAATAAAAAGGGAAAACAAATGCAATTTTTCTGATCTGGAGAAGATGCTGACCACTTTCTTCATCTGTAGGAAAAACCAAAACAAGAAGGAAATGAGACTAAATGATTATAGAAGAGAGTATAAACACTTTAACTAAGAAGATATTTCTCCGCTGGGAAAACTTCCCACGCAAAGTGTATCCTAGTGCCTGGTCATCTCTCAAATCCAATGTTTGTTAGTTTTAATTGCAAGAGTAATACATAAAAACTAATGATTCATTTTGCAGAATACTAGGTATACTGTAATCCCAGTTCTCACACATTAGAGAAAAACAAAATTTAGAAAATGAGATTCCTCTATAGTCACAGCCCTTCTATCACCACTCTCAATGGTTTTGTAAACCATTCAGAATTTTCATGTGTGACTAGAACTGGGATTATATTAGACCTATTATTATGCAACTTCTTTTTCTTCTTTTTTGCCTAAATATTCCTCTAAGAGAGTGTGTGAAACAGAATAAATAGCTGTTTAGACAGAAAAGCTAACAATAGTTGAAAACAGCTAAAAGCAGCTTCTTTTCTGTTCAGATTCCAAGATCATGCCAATTTTATCCATATTTTAACATCTGGCATGATCTTTTTAACCTAAGGACATAATTTTACACAATTATTATCCTTTTATCTAAGGACAAAAAAATTACAGTAGTGAAAATAACCTGAAAAGCAAGATCCTGAAGTTCCGAGCTTGCAGTTGGCTGGCCCTCTGTGCCTCTGTGGGCAGGTGGCCGCCGGGCTTTGTGTCTGAGGGGCCGCATAGTAGAATGACTCAGCAAAGCAGTGGCCTGGGGAACATAGAAGAGGCTGACTAAGATTATGAGCTTTCAGGGGAGCATTCTTTTTAGCCGGCAAATTTCTCTTTTAAGGTAATGAAAGTGTTTCAGGTTCCTCTTTGTCCATTTGCAAATAAACTGGTGAGTTCACGTCACTCCCAGTGCAAATGAGAGTGTGGTGCACACGTCATGAAGATGAAGTGGTTTCCCCTTAATTTTGCATATTTTCTTGTCTGCTTTTAACTCTAGAAGATATTTGCCTTCACCTGATTTACAGTCAGGTTTGTTTCTCGCATCACAAATTGACTCTTCTCTGTTGTCCTCACCAATTATTCATTGTGCTCATTTCACATATAATGCCCCTGATTTTGTAGCATTGGCCCTAACAGAATATTAGACAAAACTCAAGGAGGAGAAACTTGTGTGGGGATAGGGGAATAGATGCATGGCCTTTGCAGAACAGAACTCTGTCTTAGGCTTCTTTTTTTATCCTATAAGGCTTTACTGTAAGAAGCTCACGGTATCTTCGTACAAGCCTTCTGGTTGATCGACAAATGTTCTCAGCAGGAATTTTTTAAGAAAACGATCTCAATATTTCTAAGAGCTAGTTGCAGTACTCATGATGAACAGAGAATTATGATTGGACAGTGTTGGAGCCAACTGAGACCATGTTATTGCACCCCAACGCTTGGCATAAAGCCTCATGCATCCACTTGTTCATCCATCCGTTTTTCAGCTAGCTCTTACTAAATGAAATCCAGATATGTAGCTCTGTGCCACGTGTGTACTCAATATGCCTGTCCCAGTGACTCTTTCAACTCAAGCTTGTTCTCTGAGGACAAAATCATGAGCACATCCCCAGAGCCACACTCTACCTCTCTCCGCTGGAAAACCAGAATCCGTTTTCCAGTTCCTCCAAGCCCAAGCACTGTGACTATCATCTGTCCGTGGGAGCCTTTAAGCCACTCCCCTAGCCCCCATCTTGTTCCTTGGCCTCCTTCCTCCTCAGCACCTTGGAGCCTCCAGAGTTGATGTTACTTCTTCTCAAGTCCCCCTGGAGTCCTCATGGGCCCTGACAGACTCTTTAGAGATTGCCCATTTTAGAGCCCGAAGACTTCCCAAAGAGCCCTCTATGAGGTTTCCAAATTTCTCCCTATTAAGATTAGCTTGGCTCTTCTGGCCGGGCACGGTGGCTTATACCCGTAATTCCAGCACTTTCGGAGGCCGAGGTGGGCAGATCACCTGAGGTCAGGAGTTCAAGACCAGCCTGACCAACATGGTGAAACCCTGTCTCTACTAAAAACACAAAAATTAGCTGAGTATGGTGGCGCATGCCTGTAATCCGAGCTACTCAGGAGGCTGAGGCAGGAGAACCACTTGAACCTGGGAGGCAGAGGTTGCGGTGAACCAAGATCGCACCACTGCACTCAAGCTTGGGTGACAAGAGTGAAACTCTATTTCAAAAAAAAATAAAAAAGGATTAACTTGTCTCTTCCATGCTGCAGAGTAAGGGCCCTTTGCTTCCATGTCCAGCTTCCACCCTTGCCCTGTCCAAAATAAAGCAAAGTCCAGTCCCAGCTGGCTCCTCCCTGCTACCTGGGGAGTATTCTCACTTGCACCTTACATCTCTGCTTGGCATCCTCAAGCCTCAAGAAGAGGTTTTTACTGTAATATCATATTACACTAAATTTGAAAAAGAAAAAGTAACACTCACTCACCCCCACACCCAAATACAGCCACACTTATCATTTTGGTGGGTTTGACTGGGCTTCTCTTTCTTGTGAAGGTTGTCATGGCTATATGCACACAATGTTGTACCCTGCTCTTGTCAAAAGCGTATCTCCATGTTGCTACATGAACAATAGTCATCATTTACATGCATAACACAACATTAAAACATTTATAATGAACTGTAATTTTAGCACTGCATACACCTATCAAAATGACAATTAACACTCAAGTGATACTTTCCTTCATATTTTGGATTTTTTTTTTGTAGAGAGGGTTAAGAACTCTCTTGCAATTCTTAACACATCATGATAAATTGCTCTCCATGGGAGACTGTACAAATGCATACTGTCAAGAGCAATCTGAGAAGATAGCAGTTTTACCATATCCTTCCCAGCATTGGGAATTGCAATGGAAATGTTAATTTTCATTAATGTATCAGGGCAAAAGATGGTTCTTCATTGATATTCATTTCAATTTGATTCCTAACACGGTTGTTGAATAGTTTTTCATAGACCAGTCATACCAGCACGGGTATAAGCCAGCTAAGTGCTCTGCTGTCTTTCCCTTTGGTTTCTATACTGTGGAAAGTTATTGTTCATAGAGCTTTTGCGAGCTTGTCACCTTTACCATTCATGCCAGGCACGCCATATTTTGTAGAGCCAGCTGTATTTTTATTCTGAAGTGGCTTCCCCCTTTCTGAAAAGGGACTTGGCACGAGTTCCGTTCGGTCACAGTGAATTAGACACCAACTTCCCTTGTCAACAGAAGTTGGCCTGTTGGGCTAGACTTGGGCACCAGGTGCTACCTCCTGCTTGGCTGCCCTCTCAGTGACATCATCTATACCTGGAATGCCTAGTGGGTAGGAAAGAATCTGGCCTGCCTGGACTGTGTCTGGTCACAGGTCAGTGGAATTTGAGGAGCGACACAGTGGCAAAGCCCCACAAGGACTGGTGGCCTGATTGAAGAAGGCTCTAAACCATTCATCCCCCTCAACTGCCACACCACCATACCTGGCCCATCAGTGCTGAGAAGGTGAGCCAGATGGGGACCAGAGTGTCATTAAGTCAAGCATGATGAGGCAGAAGGAAAGGTCTCGGCATACAAAATATGCCCTCTGTCCTGAGGCAGAGCCATCCATTTTGTATGCTCAATCAACTTATCTGTGGCATTTTTATGCTGTTCAACCACCCTCCTGAGAATGTTCATGGCAAAACAGACCCCCCTCCACAGGCCCACCTTCCCTTTCCCTGGCAGTAGCCTCCTTGAACAGAGTCCCAGGGAGGTAGAATAATAAAAATTACAACTTCCCCTATTAGGAGGAAGGCTGCACCCTCCTGCTGACTGCCTTTGCCTGAAAAGTTGCTTGGCCACACTATGGCTTCCTTGGGCTTTTGGGGCTCACTGTGGGGCTGCCTATCTCTCTCCACACTGCACACACATTTAAGCTCTTCACTGGGACATCATAAGCTGAGAAGTCTGAGATTTTGCTTTTCTCTCTATCAAAACTTTATTGAATGTCCATCATGTGCTACACTTTGCAGCAAAGCCAAGTCAGACTTGGCCTGCCCTCTGGGAACTCACAGGCAACAAAGTTCATGATCAACGTAATGTCAGCTAAGAATTTGCTAGCTAGGCACAGAACGCATAGGAAAGATGAGGTCAAAGCAAGTTTCCCAGAAGCCATGAAGCCTGAACTGAATTTGGGGACTCCAGAAAACAGAAGACGTAAAATTGCAAAAGGTCCTGTGTTCTCAAAATGTTGTCTTAAAAGCTCTGAGCTTCCTGAAAGATTTCAGGTAAGCCAGGGGAGGGAAGGCAGGCATGGCTAACTTTGCATTTAGGACAGATCCCCTTGGCATCCACGTTGGGCATAGATGGGAAGATAGGAAGGCCAGGGGAATGGTCATACCCCAGCGAAGAAGTGATGAGTGCCTGGGCTCAAGCAGGATCCATGGGGTGTGGGAGGACAGTGTGGTTTTCAGAGGCAGTAAAGAAGAGGGGCTCCCCAGCGTGGATTTGGTGGTGGTGGGAAAGGGAGGATTTAAGATGATAATCCAGTCTCCTGGTTCAAGCAGTGGACACACATTTGGGGGAAAGAGGACAAGTTCAATTTTGCAGATGTCGTATTCTGGATATCCAGGAGACATTCGAGTGTGTCCTGAGTGGCCCAAGCCCAGGACAAGGACCCAAGACTCCAAGGCAACGTGTGGTTAAACCCATGGCTGAGTCTATCACTGAGTGGGACCACCTAGGGCCTGTATAGAAGAGGTGAGTCCCAAGGCCAAAGCTGGGATCCCTGACCTCTAAGATGGTAACAGGAGAGAAGGACAGTACAAAGAAGATGAGAAATCCTGGCCAGAGCAGGTGGACAAAAAAAGGGTTTCTGGAAGAAGTGTCTACTGGGTCAAACATTACAGGAAGTTTAAGTAAGAAAAAGACCAGAAGTGTCCACTGGTTGGGACAAAGAAGAGGCAGCGAGTATCAGTAGCTGGTTCAGGAAGATTGGTTGTGAAAGGAAGGTGGGATGAGAGGGGAAAATGTGGTCAAGAGAGAGGTTTTGTCAAGATGGGGGACTTTAGCACATGTAAAGCATAGAGGATTGCTTTAAATTGCAGTTTACAGAAATGCAGCAGGCTTTTCTGTCTCAGGGGAGTGGCATAGTTTCTTTTGCATCATTTTTAAGCTTGTATGTCTCTGGAAAGTGAGTTTTCTCCATCAACACGTGGAAATAGAGGGCAGGACAGAGTAACAGGAATTGTACAAGAGAACAACAGGAGGATTGAAGGGGAACCAGTGGGAGGGAGGAGCAGTGAGCAGAAAGGAGGTAGAGCTCAAAAGGGAGAGGAGAGGACCTGAGCATGTGTGGAAGAAGAGAGGTCATGCGAAGAACTTCTCAGGGCAGCCAGGTATGGCTTGGCAGACTGGGGATGACTAAGATTCCATTTGCAGTTACCTGCTCAGCCAGGTAACGTCAACGCCCAGTAACCGTCAGTTATGCCCAATCACTTTTGTGTGAGTAGAGTTTGGAGGTCTTTATTAGGGACAAAGGTTTAGATCAATATGTGGAAAAAAGAAGAAAATAGTCATAATAATTAGAATATGAATGAGAAAGAGAATTCTGCTTGAGTCAGTGCAGGGGTAGCAGAGTGTCTATTTCCCCCTGACTGTGAGGAGGGTCTGTCCATTTCATTGGCTATATCAGGAGGGAGGTTGGCAGGTTTGGGGCTCCAGGTACCTGATTCTTGGTTACAGAGGGAAAAACTCAGGAAAAATAGAAAAGTTGAAGAAATGGGTCAGTTTCTGCTGTCTTTGTGCTGCTCCTTCCATCTTTCCTCCCACACCTGGAGGACAGCATCCCCCACCCCACACACTCAAGTTCCTTTCCAGCTTTCAGATGCTCCCCATCTGCCCTGGAGGCAGCATCAAACCCTGCAGGTGACTGGGTACAGGTGATTTGGTAATTTTGCCAAATTACCAATCACTATTTCCCAAAAGTCAATTAACTGAAAAACAATTTGCTGAAAATTAATTTTCTAAAAGATTAATATCCGCGAGAAGTGATCTCTGGAATTCACCCAGAAGTTGCTTTGGTTAAATACTTTTACAATTATAACAATTTGTGTGCTCTGGTTTTTAAAACACTGAGGATTCCCGATGCCCCCCCAGGTTTGGTTTTCTATTTCACTTATATTTAGCAGTTTAGTGTCCAAGTATCAGGTACGTTTTCATCAGCTGTTTTGCTGTGG
This sequence comes from Piliocolobus tephrosceles, assembly GCF_002776525.5. Classification (NCBI taxonomy): domain Eukaryota; kingdom Metazoa; phylum Chordata; class Mammalia; order Primates; family Cercopithecidae; genus Piliocolobus; species Piliocolobus tephrosceles. The sequence continues at coordinate 94,328,384 of NC_045448.1, read as the reverse complement.
ATTTCTCAGTCCACCCCTGGTAAATGTCAATTTCATGTGGGTTTCTATATTTCAGGAGTGGGACACTTCTCAAACACACAATATTTTTTTGGTGTCAATAGATGGGTTTTCCCTCAACCACATTTATTGTCAATTCCAATTTTAGACTTGTGTCTAAATTGGACTATAGTTCCCACTTTTGGATTTTGTCATTGGGGAAGTTGTCATGGATATGTGAAAATTAACATGCAGAAAAAACTTTTATTTGTCTGACTGCCAAACCACTTTGGAAAAAAAAAAAGATGATGAAAATTGTTGTAAAATTGCACTTGAAGGGCAAAACCATTTTTTCTGAAAACCAAAGGTTGGAATATAAAAAGTCTCATGAATTGCCAAAACCTTTATAGTAACTACTGAGGAGTAGTCAGCTTTTGAAACATGAACCACATGCCTATAAATCTGATAGAAAACAGTGGTAGAGAAACTAAAAGTGCAACATCTCAACTAAATATAACCAAAGGCCAAAATGTTGAGAAAAAATCATTAACAGATTTTGAAACTTTCTATGAAACACATATTATTACACATTTTGTAAATAATTACTATAAAGAAGTTTTTAGTGATTTGGGAATTTGTGAAATTGTCATTTTGCAAATTGATTTTTAACATAGTGGCTTTTAGGCAATCGGTGACTGTGAGTGTGTGACTTTTGGCAAATGTTCTTGAGGTCAGGAGTTTGAGACCAGCCTGGCCAACATGATGAAACCCTGTCTCTACCAAAAAATACAAAAATTAGCTGAGCACGATGGTGCATGCCTGTAGTCCCAGTTACTGGGGAGGCTAAGGCACGAGAATCGCTTGAACCCAGGAGGTGGAGGTTGCAGTGAGTCAAGATTGTGCCACTGTACTCCAGTCTGGGCAACAGAGTGAGTGATACCCTTTCTAAAAAAAAAAAAGAAAAAAAAATTGCTAGCACGGAAGCATTAAGCCAGCACCACACATTCTACACATTCAATTCCTGTGGCTCCCTCCTGCCTTGAGCAGTCTGGGGATGCAACTGGGGCCAACCCAGTGGGCAATGCATTGAATGCAGTGACATTACGAACATCTGTTTCTGACCTGTACCTCAGCTATGACCCGTATATGACCTCCTCTGCTCTCAGGCTGAAGTCCAGGCACCTCGTGGGACCCTCCAGGCCTCACGGATCTGGCTCCTCTACCCCGTGAGCCCAGTGAACACCTATTGTATGCAGGGCCCAGAGTCCGACCTACTCTTGAGATGCACCCCACCACACTGCAGTTGGTGTCCTGTGCACTCTTCTCTAGTGTGTCACCTCTGAAATGTAGGCATCAGCCAACCCTGGTCACCATTCACAATAGCACAGCTAAACTGGATCAATTAGTGATTTTTAAAGTTCAGTGCTTTCAGACTTCTGCTTCTGGAAAGATGGAGTAGATACATTTTTCCTTATTCTTCTCACTAAGTACAACTAAGGTATTGTATAAAACAAACATAAGAAGACTCTGAAAGATATAGAGAAGAAGACAGCTGGACTAGGGACCTCAGCTTCCCAACCCCAGCTCCCTGGGTAGTGTCAGGAAGGCCAAATGCAGACTCCGGACAGGACTTTCGCTCCTGCCTGGAGATAACGAGCTGCTGACCCTCCTCCATGCAGTGTGAATGGAGAGCACACAGGGAGCTTGGGCTGCCCCCCACAAGGAGGAGGCACACAAAATATGTGCAGTAAAAGCCAAGAGAACTGAGAGGAAAAATAGACATATTCATAATTATCATTGGACATTTTGCTACCGTTTCTCTACCTTTCTCCACAACTGATATAAAACCAAGCAGAAAATCAGCAAGGATGAGGAAGAACTCAAGAACATCATCAACCAACAGGGTCTAATGGACATTTCTAGAACACTCTGCCCAAAACCTGCAGAACACACATTCTTTTCATGTGCCCAAAGACCATATACCAGGATACATTATATCTTGGGCTGTAAAACAAGCCTTGACAAATGTAAAATAATTGAAATTATACAGAGTGTGTTCTTGGACCACATGGAATCAAACAAGAAATCAGTAACAGCAACATAGTAGGAGAATCTCAGATACCTGCAAATTAAACAACACATTTCTAAGTAACCCATGGTTGAAAGAGGAAATTCTTCAAATCAATAAGCTAAGCTCTGGCCTCAAGACACTAGAAAAAAAAGAGCAAAATAAACCCAATGCAAGCAGAAGGAAATCAAAAGATTGAACAGAAAGCACTGAAAATGAAAACAAAGAAACAATAGAGAAAATCTACGAAACAAAAGCTAGTCCTTGAAAAGGTCAATGAAGTTGATTAACCTGTAGCAAGACTGACAAAGAAGAAAAGAACATATAAATTGCCAACATCAGGAATCAGGGGATATCACTAAAGACCCTGCAGGCATCAAAAGGTTAATAAGAAAATACTATGAATAAATCTAGATACGTAAATTTGACAACTTAGATGAAATGGACCAATTGCTTGAAAAGCACAAACTTCCACAATTTATCTAAAATGAAATAGATCATTTGAATAGTCTTATAAGGAAAATTAACTTACCATTTTTAAAAGCCATAGGAAAAAATTTATAGGTTCAGGGGGTTTTGCTGGAGAATTATACCAAATGTTTACAGAACAATTAACACCAATTTTATACAGTGTAATCCAGAAAATAGTAGAGGAAGGAAAGATCATCTCCTAATTCATTTTATGAGGTCAGTATGACCCTGATGCTAAAACTAGGAAAGGACAGTATAAAAATGAAAATTATAGTCTAATGTCCCTCATGAATATAGACATAAAAATCTATAAGAAAAATATTAACAAATAGAATTCTTTAATATAAAAAATAATTATATAACATGACCAAGTGGGGTTTATCCCAGGAATACAAGGCTGGTTTAATATTCTAAAATCAGTCAATGTAATCCACCATATTAACAGGCCTAAAGAAGAAAAATCACATCATTATTTCAATTGCTGCAAAGAGGACAAACACAAAATTCAATACTCATTCATGATGAAAACTCTAAAAAATTTGGAGCTGAAGGCAACTTCCTCAACTTCATAAAAACATCTACAATATCATACTTAGCGATGAAAAACGTAATGCTTTCTCCCTAAGATCATGAATAAGGCAAGGCTGCTTAACATAGTACTGTAAGTTCCAGCGAGTGCAATAAGACAAGAAAGAGAAATAAAAGACACACAGGATGGAAAAGAATTGAAACCATTGCTATCTGCAGATTACATAAAGGTGTGTGGAAAATCCCAAGGAATCTACCAAAAAACTCCTAGAATGAATAAGCTTAGTAAAGTCATAAGATCAACATAAAATTAGTTGTATTTCTATATACTAGCTACAAACATATGGAAACCCAAATTAAAAATGCAATACCATTTGCAATCACACAGAAAAAAAAGAAAACAAATACTTAGGTGTAAATCTAGCAAAACATGTAGTTGAAGGGTTTATATGCTTAAACTACGCAATGCTGATGAAAGAAATCAAAGGCAATTGAAATAAATAGAGACACCCATCACATTCATAGATTGGAAGACAACAATTCTCCCTATATTCATATAAAGTTTTAACAAAATTTGCATTAAAATACCAGCAACCTTTTCTGTAGATAAGATTATTCTAAAATTTATATGAAAAGTCAAAAAAACTAAACTAGCCTAAGCAATTCTAAAAAAAGGAGAATAAGGGAGAAGAACCAGTCTACTCAAGGCTAAGGCTTTCTACTTAGCAACAGTGATCAAGACAGTTTGGTATTGGCAGAGGATTAGACACACAGATCAGTGGAACAGACAAAGAATCCAAAAAGAGACCCAGAAAAATATGACCAAATGATTTTTGATGAAGATCCAAAATGGATAAAGAATGGGCTTTTCAACAAACAGTGCTTGAGTAACTAGGAAAGTGTGGGCTTACAAAAAAAGGTACTTTATACCTAACACATTATAAATAAAAAAAAAAAAAGCAAAACAAAACTCAAAATGGATCACAGACTTAAATGTAAAATGTAAAACTATAAAGCTTTCAGGAAAAAACAGGACAAAATTTTCAGGAGCTCCTACTAGGCTAGACTTGGCACCAAAACATGTTGTATAAACTGAAAATTGATAAATTGGACTTTATAAAAATTAAAAACATTTGCTGGTAAAATATCCTAAGATGATGCAAAAACAAGGCACAGATTAGGAAAAAGTATTTCCAAATAATTCTGATATCTGATAGTCAATAAAGGACTCATATTCAGAATTTATTTAAAGAAATTAAATTATTTTCTTTATTAAATCTCATCAATAACAAATAAACAGTCTAATTAGATATTGGACAAAAGACATGAAAAGACATTTTACCAAAGATGGAAAATAAGCATATGAAAAGATGCGCAACACCACTGCCCACTAAGGAAATGTGAATTACGACTCTCATTATATATCACCACCCTCCTATCAGAGCAGCAAAAATAAAATTTAAAATAGGAGCTATGTCAAATGTTGACCCAGATGCTAACAAATTAGGTCTATGTTGCTGGTGAGAATGTAAAATGGTACAACCACTTTGGGAAGTAGTTGGGCAGTTTCTTAGGAGTGTCTTACTCCATTTGAGCTGCTATGACAAAATACCATAAACTGGGTGGCTTGAACCAGAAACCTCTATTTCCTACAGTTCTGGGGGATAGGCAGTCTGAGATTAAGGCACTGGCAGGTTTAGTATCTGATGAGGGCTGGTTTCCTGGTTCACAGATGGCACCTTTCGCTGTATCCTCACATGGTGGAAGAGGCAAGGCAACTCTCTAGGACCTCTTTCTTCAGGGCACTAATCCCATTTATAAAGGCCCTGCCCCTAAGACCTAATTAACTCCCTAGGGCCCAATCTCCTAACACCATCACGTTGGGGATTAGGTTTCAACATGTAAGTTTTCGGGGGTGACACAAAATTCACACTATAGCACTTGGATACACTTTTCATATGATCTAGCAATTATATTCTTGGACATTTATTTCAGAGAAATAGAAACATGTTCACACAAAAACCTGCATATCATTCTTCATGGCAGCTTTATATGTAATAACTCAAACCTAGAAACAACCAAAATATCCTACAATAGAAGAATGGTTAAACAAACTGTGGTATATCCATACTGTGGAATACTACTCAATAATACAAAGAAACAAATTATTGATACATACAACTTGGATGGATCTCAAGGGCACTATGTTGAAGGAAAAAAAAAAGTCCATTCTCAATAGGTCACATATTGTGTAATTCCATTTATGTAAAATGCTCAATATTACAAAATCGTAGAACTGGAGACCAGAGTAATGGTTGCCAGGGGTTAGTGACAGGTGGGGTCATGGGAGAGCAGTGGGTGTGACTTTAAAGGGATAACATGAGGGAGAACTTTGTTGTGATGGCACAGTTCTGTATCTTGATTGTGGCTGAACGTGCATCAGTCTACATCTGTGATAAAAACGGCATAGAACTTCATACACACATGCACACACATACATTGTACCAATATGGATTTCCTGGTTTTGATATTATACTATAGTTAGGTAAGATGTTAATCACTAGGGAAAATCAGAGAAAGTGAACACGAGACATTATGAATCTTTAATTTTTTTCAAAACAAGGTTTTTTGAAATGTTCTATTGCATTCTGGCTTCTATGCTCTGTCGCCTGGGCTGGAGTGCAGTGGCACAATCTTGGCTCACTGCAACCTCTGCCTCCTAGGTTCAAGCGATTCTCCTGCCTCAGCTTCCTGAGTAGCTGGGACTACAGGCACATACCACAGTGTCTGGCTAAGTTTCATGTTTTTTAGTAGAGACAGGGTTTTGCCCAGGTTTTTCCCAGGCTGATCTTGAACTCCTGACCTCAAGTGATCCGCCCACCTCGGCCTCCCAAAGTGCTGGGATTACAGCCTACACCACAGTACCTGACCTGGCCTCTATAGTTTCTGATGAGAAATCCACAACCCTTTAAATAATTGTAATTTTATAAACAATGTCATTTTTCATTGCTGCTTTCAAGATAATTCCTTTGTTTCTAGTTTTCAGTAGTTTCCTTATGATGTCTCTAAGTGAGAATCTCTTTGAGCTTATACTGTTTGGGATTCTCTGAGCTTCTCAAATCTACAAGTTTATGTGTTTTGCCAAATTCAGAAATATTTTTAATCAAAATGTTTTCAAATATTTTTCAGCTCCTCACTCATTATCCTCTCCTCTTGGGACTTTTATGTTACAAATATTAAGCCATCATTTTCTGTCATTACAGGTCCTTCTGAGAGACATGTTTACTTTCCAAGAATTGTCAACTTTTTGTCAAATCTGCATTGTTAATCCCCAACCCAGAGGAATACCTGTACACACTCACCTTCTCTGCATTAATCCTTGGGTTCCCAAACCTGGCTAGTAACTGGTCAAAATGGGATTTCTCGGTTGTGTAGCGGGTTGTAGTTCCAGGCCTCTATCACTTTCAGTACTGACCTCTTGTTGAAAAAATTTCACATTCCCAACAGCCACTCCTGTATTCAAGGTCTCATATCTCTCCCACGGAGCAGTGTGCTCATCCTGTGCTGGTAGCACCCTCAGAAACGCTCCATACGGAGTGGCTAGACGCCTCACTACCACCTTTTCTTTCCCTCCTGGTCTTCTAATGATCCTCCTTTTCCCAACTAAACTCAGGTTTACTTGCCTTAGGATTTTGTTGCTTCCTTGAGAATCTTGCTCCAAATTTTATCCTCCCCACCTTCCGCTCCAGTGGTTTCTTTTCTTCCACTTGTAGACGTCTTCAGGCACCTCCAAGACTTAAACAACAAGAACAAGAAAATCAGCCTCCAGAATCTTCCTTAACCTTGCTCTTTCTTCAAGTTGAAGCTATCTTGTTGAAATTTTTCTGTCAGTACAGAATCTCTCAGTTACCCAATCCAAGAGTCTCTCTACATTGGTCCACCATGTCTCCCTGTTATTGAAATGCTCTCCCTTGCTTCCCTCAGCTTCTCATATACCTCCTTCTCTTTCTGAGCCTTGGATCCTCCTCCACTGACTCCTCATTGACTTTATCTATTTTTATAAGGTTTTTATTGAGGTATAACATGCCATATGAGTCTGTTTTGTTTTGCTACGAAGGAATACCTGAGAATGGGCAATTTATGAAGGAAATATGTATATTTGGCTGATGGTTCTGCAGGCTGTACAAAAGCATGGCACCAGCATCTGCATCTGGTAAAGCCTCAGGAAGCTTCCACTTATGGCAGAAGGCAAAGGGAGAGTAGGCACATCACAAGGTGAGAGAGGAGGAGGAGCAAGAAGAGCAGTGGGAGGAGAGCCACTCTCTTAAACAACCAGCTCTAGCATGAACTAATAGAGTGAGGACTCACTCATTCCTGCAGAGAGGGCATCAAGCCGTTCCTGAGGGATCCGCCTCCATGACCCAAACACCTCCCACTAGGCCCCACCTCCAACACTGGGGGTCACATTTCAGAATGAGATTTGGAGGGGGCAACATCCAAACTACATCACATGCATGCAGTAAAGTGCATAAATATTAAGAGCTGGGTGAATTTTTGCACACATGCATAGGTGTGATGACCACCGTGCATGAGATGCAGGCTACTCTCAGAAGTGCCTCTGTGTCCCTCCCCAGCCAATCCACATTCTCCCTTGCTCTTCAATAACCGCTACTCTGACCCCTATCCACATGGATTATTTCTGCCTGTTCTAAAACTTCATATAAATGGAACCATGTAGTATGTCTTCTTTTGAGCCTGCTTTTTTGTTTTTCTTTTTCTTTTTTTTGAGACAGATGCTCACTCTGTCACCCAGGCTGGAGTGCAGCGGCACGATCTCGGCTCACTGCAACCTCCACCTCCTGGGTTCAAGCAATTTTCTGCCTCAGCCTCCCAAGCAGCTGGGATTACAGGCATGTGCCACCATACCCAACTCATTTTTGTATTTTTAGTAGAGACGTAGTTTCATCATCTTGGCCAGGCTAGTCTTGAACTCCTGACCTCAAGTGATCCACCCACCTCAGCCTCCCAGGGTGCTGAGATATAGGTGTGAGCCACCGCGCCTGGCCGAGTCTGTTTTCTTCTACACATCATGATGCCTAGTGGATTCACCCATGTTTCTGTGTGCATCTGCAGTTCATTCCTGTTTATTGGTGGCTAGTATTCCATTGTGTGAACATGCCATGATTTGTTTACTCATTCCACTCCTGATGGACTTTTGAGATTTTCCCCCTTAGGCTTTTTGCAAATTCAGCACCCTTCCATATTTTGTCTTCATCTTTCTTCAAGGTACCTCTTTTTTTTTCCCCCTCAAAATAATCCAGAACAATAAGCATTCAACCTCCCCTGGAACCGGCCTTTTCCTGCTGCCAGAGCAGTAGCTTACACAGTTTCTGGCATCAGGAGGTTAAGTCAAAGTTATCAGTCAAAACACACTAGGAGAGAAAATGGAAATTGGTATGCAGCAGCGTATAATTAAGCAATCGCAAGCTTTGGGAGGCATGAAGGGGAATCTCGGGGCCAGCCTCTCAGCTGTAAAGTTCTGCAGGTAGAGTCCGTGGCAAGGGGGGACGGCAGGCACAGCCGACGCCCCGACACTGCAACTCTCTGAGCCCTGCAAGTCTCTAGGCTGGGGCTGGGCTCCCTGGCCTTCTGCCTAGAGCCCTTAGGCAACCAAAATGAGAGCCCAAGAGAGCCAAGAGCCACAAGGTTATTTTTCTAAGACGTAAAGTGAATTATGTCATCCACCCAGACCTCTTTGTCCAAGAGAACAACTTCGAGTCTCCTCCTTCAGGACCCTCAGATAGATCTTCCCAGAAAAAGAGTAGGGGAAAGAGAGAGGAGGAGACACTGGAGCTACAGGGCTGGAGCAGCTGGATGGGCCTCTGACAGCACAGGGAGGGGCAATTGCATAGGAAACCAGAGAGGGACAAAGTGAGTTATGCTTAAGAGAGCTTGAGGGCTATAAAGCTCAATGTTTATGTGAATATAATCAAAGGAAAGGGGAAAGATTTGGGAGAGAGACACCCGAGAAAACCCCAAGAAGCCACAAGACCTAGACAACAACTGCCAATCTGGTAATGACTGGGTGTGCTGTGGAGTTGGTGTTTATCCCAGACAAAGCCAGTGCTTTCCTGAGATCTGGTGACAATTTGGGGCACATATATTTAGGGAGGAGGACAAGCCCTGGGAAGAGGTTTTGAGTCAGGAGACCTGGGGTTGGGCCTCAGCCATGTGGTCCGCGGCTCTCCGGCTCTGACAGCAGAGTCCCTTCTGCTGGCAGAGTCTCTGCCTGTGAGTGGCAGTAGGCCAGCCCAGCTCCACTGGCCCTCCTGGATCTAAGAAGTCTGTCTTCTCAGGCCCAGGCTTGCAAAGGCTCTGGCTGAACTTCATGGTGACCTTGCCAGTGCACACCTGAGCCACACCTCACGGCTTTTGAGTATATCTGAACCTCAGGCAACGTTTGGTTTTATTCTTAACCTCTTACTGCAGAACAGAGGAAGCCAGTTTAGAGTCAAATCCTCACGAGGCTTCTCTTATTCCAGTGTATTTATTTGCTTGGTGATTTTGAACCATTTATTTGGACACACAAAGTTCTATCTGAGAAAGAACCATTGGCTCCAACGTCCTCAAACAACAAAACGTCCTCAGTTTTAGATGCTGACAGGGTCTCTAATAGGAGGCAAAGAAACGTAACACCCAGCCAGGCAATTGCAAGGTTGAATGTGAGAGTCAAGCTTTTCGAGAATTCTTCTAAAAGCCATGCGATAAGGGATTGTCACAGTGAGGATAATAAATTCACATCTAAGGGATGAAGGTAAAACTTACTCCGATGCTCTGCAAATGGCTGTGGGGGGTTGCTCTTCCTGAGAAGTACCCCTCAGACTTGGAGTCGCTGCATCCTACTTGATTTAACTGAAGCAAAGGTGATGTATTCATCAACAAACTGTGACATAATTAAAAGAGATCTTGTGTCAACAAAGATGCTGGTGCTATAAAGGAGGTGAGTAATGTGGGAAAAAGCAACGTTTCCAAACTCATGCAGTTTTATTTTATTTTATTTTATTTTTATCGTTTGAGATGAAGTTTTCTGTTACCCAGGCTGGAGTGCAGTGGCACAATCTCAGCTCACTGCAACCTCTACCTCCCAGGTTCAAGCCATTCTTCTGCCTCAGCCTCCCAAGTAGCTGGGACTACAGGCGTGCATCACCACATCTGGCTAATTTTTTGTATTTAGTATAGATGAGATTTCACCATGTCGGTTAAGCTGGTCTCGAACTCCTGACCTCAGGTGGTCTGCCCACTTTAGCTGCCCAAAGTGCTGGAATTACAGGCGTGAACCACGGCACAGGGCCTATTTTATTTTATTTTATTTTTTATTTTATTTTTTGAGACATAGTCTTGTTCTGTCACCCAGGCTGGAGTGCAGTGACACAATATCAGGTCACTGCAACCTCTGCCTCTCAGGTTCAGGCAATCTTGCACCTCAGCTTCCCAAGTAGATTGGACTACAGGCATCCACCACCACACCTGGCTACATTTTTGTATTTTAGTAGAGTCAGGGTTTCACCATGTTGTCCAAAGTGGTTTCAAACTGAGCTCGGCCTCCCAAAGTGCTAGGATTACAGGCATGAGTCACTGTGCCAGGCTATACTTACGTAGTATTTTAAATATGCACGAGTAACTATGTTGCTAGTTAAACAGATATTTGACTATTCTCTATATGCCAAATATTGTTTATAACATCACTTAAAATTTTTCTCATTGAAAAAGTCACATATGCAGTTATATTAAAATCAGCATATGCTATATTCTCTAATCTAGAAATAGAAAATGTCCAAGATACCTGACTAGACCTAGTCTGTGCAGTTCTCTGAAATCCTTCTGAATCAGCTGCTACTCTGAAGAAGACCACTACACACATGATGGACCCAGCCCACCCTTGGCCCAGGCCCTGGTGCACCCAATTTCAGTGTAGACCCACCCCTTCATCAACTGCATTGGAGTGGGTCTTCAATCATGTCCCATGGTCCCTATGGTAGATGCCACACAGGTTGCAGTGGAAGATCTTCAGATGACTTGGTGACAGGTTCATGACCATCTGGTTTCAAGGTGGGCTGTCAGGCAGGTACCAAACAGGCTCTGTGGGACCAGAGTTTGGGTGTGTGTGTGAAGTTGGAGGTGGTGGAAAGAAGGCAGAGTGACTATCCTCATGGTGCTGGCAACAAAGAGTGGCAAACCCGCATTTTGGGTCTTTCCTCTTCTTTTATGTTCCTCACTGGCTACTGTCATCTGTAAAGAGCTCCAAGTCTTCATGTATAGAAAGCATTCAATGGGCGAGGAAAGCCCAGTCCCTTTACACTGGGGGATCTGCTGGCTCTATAGTTCAGAGACCCACAGCTGGAAGGACAAAGTTTGCCCTCTAGTGATTTCTTCATCATCAGCCAGTTTTCCTTGAAATGTGACTGACTCATGTTTAGGGGAACTGATATTCTAGTTGGAAAGGGGGAAAGGGAGACAGGATTATGAGGAGGGTTGTTCTCCATTTTCAAAATAAAGAACTTTGACTACTGCACTTCCCCAAATGAGGCTTTCTCTCCAGGCACATCTTCTGGTTCACAAGCTGCTCAAGAAAGGCAGGAAGGGTCACTGCAAATCCCATTCCATTGTTCCTCCAGATCCAGCTTCCCAGAGATTAGGGTCAGCTCATCCGGAAAGGAGCCTGTGGGATCAGCGAAGTCCTAGTGTAAGACAATCCAAGGAACACCTCTGATTCATTACTCTTTGGAGACTGACTCCCATTAGCAATTACTGGAAATAATGGCTGTCCACGGAGCATGGCTGGGAGTATGGCATGCAGTGAGGATATCATAGGGTGGGCCACTGATATATGGAAATTAACCCAGGAGCCCACAAAGGCAACAGCTATGGGCCTGGTAGGATCTGAAGATTTCTTCTCCAATGGCTCCTGGCAGTACTAGGCCTCCCTCCATTGGTTTGCTCATCTACATCCTCAGCATTGAGAGTGTCCAGCCGGGATTAGTCTCTACCTCAAGTCTTGGGTCCTTGGTTGCTAAAAGGTGCATGGTACCTCCAGCTTCAGAAAACAGGGGGGAAGAGCTACATGACAAGTCACAACAAGCTCTCTGGAAATATCTCCCAGGTGCCCTCTTCTAGAAAGAAATGCTTCTCTGTCAAAGCAGGCCTCTCTGTGGGTCTCTGAGCCTTCCTATATAGGCTAGGCTCTGGACGACTACACCAGCCTTGTAGGCACACCCTTCCCAGGGCTGAGAGGTTGTTTACAGCAGGGCCGCGCATCCTTTCTGAGGCCAAAACCGAAACAACAACAGAAGCAACATAAAACCCCCTTTCTGAACCACAGCTCTGGCTTGGCGTGTAATTTTTGAGAATACACTTCTCCATTCCTTGAATGGTTACCTTTGTCTTTATGGCCCTGCTATTTATATGCTCTGAGAACTCTCCAGAAACTCCTTTTCCAAGAAATGAGTTAGCCCTTCAGTGGCCATGTTTACAGAATTTCCTGTTTTCATGATATCTGAAGAGGACAAAACGTTGGTACCTTCCAAAATAATCAGAGTTTCTGACAAACCTTGTGGACCAATGTTACTGCATTCCAACTACGTGCAAACTACCCATCACATCCACACCTCAAAACCTCGCCCAATTCCTTACTCTTCAGTTATTTACTTCCCTTTCCCCCAGTGCCGCAGCTATGGTGTGAGAATGGAGTTTCCACTTGGCAGCTGAGATCTGGAGTTAGAATGGAGGAAAGTGGATCAATTTCCCCTCTTCCCTATAGACATAAGTATGCATGTACATACACCTGGGCCCATTTGAGGACAAGCCATCCATTATGCAATGAGGTCATAGGTGGCACTCCAGTCCTGGTGAGTGTTGTGGTACAGTGGGAAAAAAAAAGGGGTCTCTGGAGCCATAAGGACAGAATCCTGGCTCCATTAGTTGAGAGAAGTGATCACATGCTCACTGAGTCTATTTCTTCATCTGTGAAATGGATTGTTGTAAGGACAGAGATAACATATGATCACATGTTATGGGATTAATAGATGGCAGCAGCTATTGGTGATGATGATGTCATTTTCATCATCATTATTGTCATGACTAGTAAGCCTACAGATCTTTACAAAATAGCTCCTGGGCTATAAACTAATTTCCAGCTAACATTCTTACTGGGTCAAAGTGATGTTAGGTCTAAATTTTTCAGGTTCTGGGTCTGAGCTACAGAGATTTATACACTGCATGCTGTTGTCAGCAAAGAGTATAGGCTCTGCCCCATGTGTGAGTGCACATGTGTATGTGCACAAGGCCTCCTATAGACAATGCACTGTGTCCATTGTGCCACAGAGCCAGCTAGGCCTTCTACAGAGAATGAAGTCAACCTCTTCCTGCACCTTCATGGGTTAAATAAAGCAGGATGAAAGTATTTGTTCTCTCTTTTTCAGGATCTCACCATCAGATTAGCCACCCTTTGCTGAGACATTTAAGTGTTGTGGCACTATTCACAATAGCAAAGACTTGGAATCAACCCAAATGTCCATCAGTGACAGACTGGATTAAGAAAATGTGGCACATATACACCATGGAATACTATGCAGCCATAAAAAAGGATGAGTTTGCATCCTTTGTAGGGACATGGATGCAGCTGGAAACCATCATTCTTAGCAAACTATCACAAGAAGAGAAAACCAAACACCGCATGTTCTCATTCATAGGTGGGAACTGAACAATGAGCTCACTTGGACTCGGGAAGGGGAACATCACACACTGGGGCCTATCATGGGGAGGGGGGAGGGGGGAGGGATTGCATTGGGGAGTTATACCTGATATAAATGATGAATTGATGGGTGCTGACGAGTTGATGGGTGCAGCACACCAACATGGCACATGTATACATATGTAACAAACCTGCACGTTATGCACATGTACCCTAGAACTTAAAGTATAATTAAAAAAAAAAAAAAAAAAGAGTTTGAACACACACACACACACTTGCACATAGGACAGCTATTTGGAGTCAAATAAAGCAGGCAGATTCTGAGGAGAGTCAGAACTTACAAAAAGAGAATGGCAGATGACCCAGATGTTAGAATTAGCAGGTAAGGATTTTAACTATGTTCAATCATGTAAAGGAAAAGATACTCCTAATGAATAAAAAGTTGTAAAATTTCATCAGAAAAATACAAACTATAAAAAGCAACCAAATAAAAATTCTAGACTAAAATGTAAAATATCTGAAATAAAAATTCATCCTCTAGCAGAATAGAGACAACATAGGGAAGAATCCATGAACTTGAAAAGGGATCAAATGAAAATGATCGACTCTAAAGAAAAGAGAGAAAAGTGGCAGAGAAAAAAATTGAACAGTTTTAAGGACTGGTTCAAAAATATTAAAATATCTAACATAGGAGTAATTGGAGTTCTAGTTATTCTAGTAATTTGTACTCTTACTTCTAGGAAGGAAGAGAGTAAATGGAGCAGAAATAAATTCCCAAATATGATGAAAGATATAAAACTTTTGATTTAAGAAGCTCATCATAGTCCAACCAGAGTAATACCTAGAGACATCATAGTTATACTGCTGAATTCATAAATAAGGGAATAAAGATTGAAATCAACTAAATAAAAATGGCACATCACATGGAACAAAGAAGCAATATTTGCTGATTTCTGAAAAACAATGGAGGCCAAAAGATAGTGAAACAACATCTTTAATGTGCCAAAAAGGAAATGTCAACCCAGAATTCTACATATAGCAAAATTATCCTTCAAGAATGAAGGCAAAATAAAGACATTTCAGAAGGCTAAGAGAATTCATCACCAGTAGACCTGTACTAAAGGAATTTCCTTTAGTATTTCCTGAAGGGAAATGATACTGTTGGAAATAGTGAATTTCTAGATACATAGAAAAGACTGGCGCTTTTTCTCTTAATTTATTGAAAATACATATGATTGTTTAAAGCAAAATTTATGTCTTATGGGGTTTGTCACTTAGGTGTGATGCCTATGAAAATTACAGTATAGAGAGTGATTAGGGATGGGTGGTTTTATGTAACTGCAAGGTTTCTACATTACATAAATGGCACAATCTTTCTTTTCTTTTTTTTTTTTTTTGAGATAGAGTTTCACTCTGTCACCCAGGCTGAAGTGCAATGGTGCCTTCTCAGCTCACTGCAAGCTCCGCCTCCCAAGTTCACGCCATTCTCCTGCCTCAGCCTCCTGAGTAGCTGGGACTACAGGCACCCGCCACCACACCCAGCTAATTTTTTGTATTTTTTTTTTAGTAGAGACAGGGTTTCACTGTGTTAGCCAGGATGGTCTCAATCTCCTGACCCTGTGATCTGCCCGCTTCGGCCTCCCAAAGTACTGGGATTACAGGTGTGAGCCACCGCGCCTGGCCAAGTGGCACAAACTTTAATAGGTTGTGAAAAGTAAGGGAAATGCATTGTAATCTCTATACAATCAATTTAAAAAGTGAAGAAGTGGCTGGGCACGGTGGCCCATGCCTGTAATCCTAGCACTTTGGGAGGACGAGGCGGGTGGATTTCCTGAGCTTAGGAGTTTGAGACCAACCTGGGCAACACGGTGAAACTCTGCCTCTACTAAAGTACAAAAAATTAGCTGGGCATGGTGGCGTGCACCTGTAATCCCAGTTACTTGGGAGGCTGAGACAGGAGAATCGCTTGAACCCAGGAGGTGGAGGTTGCAACGAGCTGAGATCATCTTATCACATTCCAGCCTGGGTGACAGAGTGAGACTTTGTCTCAAAAAAAAAAAAAAAAAAAAAAAAGAAGTAAATAAGTATAGCTAGAAATAGGTAAATTAAGAAATAATTCTAAAATATGTTATAATACGTTTAAAAGAAAGCAGAAAAAGAATAAAGGAACAGAAGTTAGAGGGGGATGTAGTCAGAAAACAAATGGTAAAATGAAAGACATATATCCAAATGTGTCAATAATTCCTTTAAATGCTTATGGACTAAAAACTCCAATTAAAAACAAAGATTGTCAAAATGGATAAAAAAGCTTTCTTTAAGGGATGCTTTTTAAACAGAAAGAAACAGATATATTAAGAGGAAATAAATAGAAAAAGAAATACCATGAAAAGAGTATAAGAATATAGGGCTGTTGAAGTGGCTGTATTATTATCAGATGACATTAAATTCAAAAGAAGAGTGTTGCCAGACATAAAGTCGGATATGTTATAATGATAAGAATTAAGAATTAATTCATCAGAAGACATCATAATCATAAATGTATATAGGCCTAGTAACAGAGCTTCAAAATATATGAAGCAAAAATGACAGAATTAAAAGAAGTAGACAATCCCACAATCATAGTTGGAAATCTTAACATCTCTCAATAACTGTTGATAGAAAAACTAGGCCTAAAATCAGTACAGATATAAATGATCTATATAATATCACCATCATCTTGACTTAATATTTATAGAAAACTACACCCAACCATTGCAAAATATACCTTCTTCTCAGGTGCGCATGGAGCTTTTCTCAAGGTAAAGCATATGTTAATCCATAAAATAAGTCTTGAGAAGTTGGAAAGAACTGAAATCCTACAGAGCATTTTCTCTGACCACAATGGAATTAAGTTAGAAATCAGTAACAATAAGATATCTAAGAAGACTCCACATGTTTACAGTCAAACAACTCACTTATTTAAAAAAACAAACAAACCATGAATTAAAGAAGAAATCACAAAGAAAATTAGAAAAGTTTTTGAGCGGAACGAAAATGAAAATGTTACACATGAAAATTTATGAGCTATAATTAAAGCAATGTTTAGAAGGAAATTTAGAGTTTTACATACTTACATTGGAAAGAGCAAAGCTCTAAAATCCATAACCTAAGTTTCCACCTTAAGAATCTAAAATGAGGGAAGAAAGAAGGAAAAAAAAAAGTAAGAAAGGAAGGAAGGGAGAAAGGAGGAAAGGAGGGAGAATGGAAAGGAGGGGAAAAAATACAAGAAAAGGAAAGAAAAAAAAGAAAACCCAAAGTAAGTAGAAAGGAAAGAAATTATATATATAATAACAGAAATAAATGAGATAACAACAAAGAATAGAGAAAATTAACAAAGCCAAAAGTCTGTTCTCTGAAAAGATCAACTCTAAGTAGACTAATTAAGAAAAAGAGAGAGAATACAAATAATCAATATCAGAATGAAAGAGGGGTTATAAGGGGTTATCACTGAAAATGCTACGAGCATTTTAAAAAAGCATAAAAACATTATGCTAACAAAATAGACAACTTAGATGAAATAGACAAATTCCTTGAAAAACACAATGTACCATAACTCATGTATGAGAGGCTATTGAATTTAATGACATTAATTAATTTATTTTTTGAGACAGGGTCTTGATCTGTCTCCCAGGCATAAGTGCTAAGGTGTTGTTCCAGTCACTGAAGCCTCGACCTCCTGGGCTCAAGTGATTCTCCCACCTCAGCCTCCCAAGTAGGTGGGAGGTGCAAGCCACCATGCCTGGCTAAGTTTTGTATTTTTTGTAGAGACAGCGTTTTATCATGTTGTGCCAGGCTGATCTCGAATACCTGAACTCAAGAGATCTGCCCACCTCAGCCTCCCAAAATGCTGCGATTACAGGCATGAGCCACTGTGTCCAACCAAAATGTATTATTTTAAGAAATCTTCTACAAAGAAAAGTTTGGTCAAGATTATCTCATTAGTCCTGTAAAACATTTAAGGAAGAAATATAATAGTATCATTATTTCACAAACTCTTTCAAAAATAGAGGAGGCAAGAACACATACCAACTTATTTTAGGTAGTCTTAACTATTGCAAGAATGTAAGTAAAAAAAAAAGTAAAGGCAGAACGATTTTAAAAAGAAGAATTACAACTCACTCTTCACATGATGTGATTGTTTATGTGAAAAATCTTAAGAAATGCAAGAAACAAGTATTAGAACTAATACATCAATTGAACAAAGTCACAGGATACAAGGTTAATATTAAAATATCAATTATACTTTTTTATATAAGCAGCAAGAATTTGAGAAATGAAATTAGAAAAACAATTTTATTTACAGTATCTTCAAAAAGCATAAAATACTCATGAATAAACAACAAAAGATGGACAAGATCTCTATGTTGAAAACTAAACCATTATTGAAAGAAATTAAAGAAGACACACACACACACACACACACACACACACACAGAGTATCATGTTTGCAGATTGGAAGACTCAGTGTTGTTGAGGTGTCAGTTCTCCGCAAATCGATCTGTAGAGTTATTGCAATCCCAGTAATAATGCTAGCAGACATCTGTTGTAGAAATATACACATTGATTCTAAAATTTATATAGATATACAAAGAATCTAGCGTATCTATAACAATCTTGAAATAGGAAAATAAATCTGGAATGCTCAAACTACATGACTTTAAAACATTATAATACCAACATTGTTGGTTTTATAATCAAGACAGCATGTTACTGGCATAGGGATTGACAAATAGATCAGTGGATCTAACAAGAGAGCTGGAAACAGGCCCATGATTACATGGTCATTTGTTTGCCAAAGGTACCAAAGCAATCTATGGGGGAAGAAAAGATTTTTCAAAAAATGGTGCTGTATTAACTGGATGTTCAGATGGAAACACACAAACAAAGAAAACTTTAACTTATTTCTCACATCATATACAAAAATTAATTCTAAATTATTGCAGAGTTAAATATAAAGTCATAAAACTTTTAGAGAAAATATAGGAGACTATCTTCATAACCTGGAGATAGGCAAATGTTTGATAGACAAACAGGCCACAGAAAGCAATAAACATAACAGAAAATGAAAAAATTTGTCCCTGTCAAAATTGAAAGCTCCTGCTGATAAGTGATACCATTAAGAAAATAAATAGGCAAGCCATAGATTAGGAGAAAATATTTACAAAACATCTGAAAAAGGATTGAAATCCTGGGTTTATAAAGAACTCTCTTAACTAAATAGTAAAAAGATAAACAATCAATCAGAAATGAATGAAACAGTTTGCATAGACAGTTCACAAAAAAGATACTCAAATAGCCATTAGGAATATGAAGAGATACTTATCATTACTCATCAGGGAGATAAAAATTAAAACCACAATGAGACACCTCTACACTTTTAACTTAAATATTAGTAAGGATGTGGTAACTTCTTATAAAGCTATACAAACACCTACCCCCCTCGGCAGTACCACTCCTGGGGTTTTTCCCAAGAGAAATGAAAATTATGTTTACAAGAAGAATCACCGAGAGGAAAACTGGAAACATCAGATGTTCACCAACAGGAGAACGGATAAGCAAACTGAGCTTCATAGAATGGAATACCACTCAGCAATAAAAAGGAGCAGTTCAAGAGATTCTCATGCCTCAGCCTCCCAAGTAGCTGGGATTACAGAGATGCACCACCATGCCTGGCGAATTCTCGTATTTTTAGTAGAGACAGGGTTTTGCCATGTTGGCCAGGCTGGTCTCAAACTGCTGGCCTGAAGTGATCCGCCCACCTCGACTTCCCAAAGTGCTGTAATCACAGGGGTAAGCCACTGTGTCCGGCCTACAAATAACTTTTTTAAATTAAAAATGTGGTTCCCAGATGCAAATGCAATGCGTGTGCTTTGCTCAAATCACCTAAAAATAATAAGACATTTTTAGAGTATCAGGCATCCTTTGATTTATTTACTAATATTTATTGGTTGCCTAAGAGATAAGGCACAGTGAAGCTGGCAGATACACATGTATCTCCTCACCTTCAAGGAACTTAAAATGGGCATGAAAAGTGGTCCACAGGAAATTGAAACCATGAAAGAGGTTTTAAATAATGGACTTGATGAGTGTATATACGTATGTTATAGACAAAAACCCAAAGAGCCTTCTCTCTTGCTGTCTCTCTCTCCCCTTCCTATCCCATTCCCTCCCACCTGCCCAGCATCACCCAGAATCTATACTATTTCTCTAACTCATGATACAGGGAAGTCAGGTGTAGTGAGTGTGGCCAGGGTGGGTGGACGTTTGAATGGACTCAGCCTGACTCTGGGAACATGTTAGGGTCTTTGAGGAACCTTCTGAGCCTTGCGTCCACATGCAAGGTCGCAACTGCAGTGCAGCCTGTGGCTTTCCTGACCCTCCCTGCAGCTGGTGTGAGGAATGGCCCCTGGTAAACATGTTTTTCTTGGTTCCAGACGTGCTTTTCCCCACAGCTGTTCTCTTCTGGCATCCAGGTTCAAAAGCACGACCTTGGTCTTCTCCCTCCCTGGGGGCCCTAATGCAGGGCTGTGTGGTTTTTGGACCCTTGGGCTGCTTTCCACCAGAGGCTCCCTTGCTCTTCCCACCAGGAAGCATATATGTTCACAGGGCCTGCAAGAGCACAGGAGCCACCGAGGGAGCCTCCTCCCAGGGTTCTGTGGTTGAGGGCAGATGAGAAAGATGAAGGCCAGGGATGGGGGATACTGGCAGGTCCTCTCCATGAGACATCATCTACTCATCCTTCTCCTCCTCCCATGATGTGGGCAGGCCCACGCTCAGATGCAATGATTTTGATACTCTGAGATTAAGCTTCCACTGCAAGAAAATGGGACTCAGAGCAGAAATTATGCTGTTGCTCACCAAAATGAAGGCTATGGTCTTATACCACACAGCCACCGAATCAGATTTCTGCACCTTACTCCTACATGATGGAAGCTTCATTAAAAAAAAAAGTACACAAATAAAAACAAACAAACAAACAAAATACCAAAAACAGAACAGATAGAACCAAGGAAAGAACAGGGATAAAAACAAACATCCCTTCAATTTCCTGTTTGACTGTTTCTTCTTGTCCTATGGGAGACTGACAGCCAGTTGTAGTGGAAAGAGCACTGGATAGGGAGTCTGGAGAGCTTATTCCTGTTTCCCACTGTGGGACCCCAGGCAGATCACAGCCCTTCCTGGGACCTCCATCTCCTCCTCATCTGCTCCAGCTCCCTTGAGATGCCATGATTCATGAAACTGCCTTGGCCATCACATGATACACATCTGTGGGGTTAAAGAAGGCATCTCACAGGAAGGGTGAAGAGTCACAGCAGCTGAGCACTTTCTGTATATCAGGCCTCAGCCAACGGCCTGTGTGAGATAGGAATGCCATTTTACAGATGAGGAAACTGAGGCTTAGAATGCTAAGTACCGTACCTGAGTGAATCAGGATTTGAATCCACATGGACATCAGACTTTCACATATATTGGCCCAGGCACAGTTTGAGACTGAAATTAAGAAATTGCGTTTCACATCATTTTGGTTGGTTTGGTGGTCATAGTTGCTGTTTTTCTGCCATAATTAGAATCCTGCTGGAACCACACCCACCGCGCTTGAAAGGTATTACTCTAGTGCACTTCAGTGTTTGCTCCTACGGATCGCATCATACCACTGGGAGGCAAGATGCTTTAACAAAGAAGGACAACTGAGAAAAGAATGTCGGTTGCTTTCTGGATGAAGTATCAGTCATTTGATTGCAGTTTGCTAATCTTAAATGTAACTTTTAAAATACACTTGTGATTTATTTTCTTTTTGAGAGTCAGGTGGAGTCCTGCATTTGTGGGACTTCATTTTTGTTTGCAAATACAATACTTTGAATAAAAACGTGGTGTGAAGCAGGCATGATGCCCTCACCAGTGCAGCCGAAGACGTGGGCTGTCCTGCCTGGGTCTCCTCTCTGGCCTGCCTGTGGAGGAAGGGGTAGAGGGCAATGTAGGGATGAGAGCCAGGGCCTGGGTGTGGGGAGAGCTGATAAGGTAGTGATCCCATGGACCCAGGTCCTGGAAGAGAGACAGGCAAAACTAGAAGGAATTAATTATCATCCAGTAGAATGTTCCTGGTGAGGATGTGGACTTTATTCAATTATCCAGAATTGAATGAATCAGTTCCCTGCCAGGGTGATCAACTCAGCCTTGCTTACCTGGGACTTTCCTGGCTTTAAAACCCAAAGTTTCCTGGGAAATTTCTCTGTTCAGGCAAACTGGGATGGTTGATCACCTTACCTGGGACTCATGCTTGGCCACTGAATCTCCAACCACAACTATTCACCTATTTTACAGCCAGGCGATTGAGGGAGCCTTGTGTTGTCGTTAGAGTTGTGAACATGGTGACTTGAGCTGTAATTTTGTCTCTGGGGCCATGGGATTGTTTTCAGTCCCTGGACATAGGACCCTCATGGACCCCATCTCTTTCTAACCTGTAAGTGCCGTCAGCCCCTGCTGTAGGCTTGGGCATGCCCTTTCTGGTTAAACAGTGAGGATGGACAGAGCATAGAATAGCCTCCTGGTCCTGGTAGCCAGTGTGCAGAAGATGGTCCTGAACCTCACGGTGCTCCTCCTTTCTGACCTCGGGCAGAGGCCATCTTACAGACAGGAATTGGGAGCCCCAGCTGGAATAGGGTTGGTGCCCTGCCTCTACTCCTTGGTTCTAGAAAGATCAATCCAAGAGTCAGGCATGTTGTACAGCACCCATTCCCCATATAGTCATATAAGTGTCTGTTTTCAGCACAAGACAGATCCTTTTTCCACTCTGTCCCACGAGGGCCAATTCCCCCATTCTCCAAGCTCCCCTGAGAGAGGCAAAGGCCCCTGTGAGAAGCTGAGCTTTGAGCGTGTTCCTTTCCTGGGAGAGCCATTTTGTATCAGTGGAGGCAGAAAACACCAACTGGGGGACAAAAGAGATTTAAATGGGCCTGCCTAATACAGCACATTAATACATGTGGGTATAACGTTCATCTAAAAGAGGCCCTGTTCATAGGTGACTGTGCAGCACTAAAGCATCTGAAATTTTAGTCCTCAATTTAACTAGTTTTTTAAGTTTGTTGTTGTTGTTATTGTTTTGTTTTGAGACAGGGTCTAGCTCTGTTACCCAGGCTGGAGTGCAGAGGTGTGATCCCGGCTCACTGCAGCCTCTGCCTCCTGGGCTCAACTGATCCTCCAGCCTCAGCCTCCCAAGCAACCAGGACCATAGGCATGCACCATCGCACTTGGCTAATTTTTGTATACGTATATATTTTAGTAGAAACTGGTTTTGCCGTGTTGGCCAGGCTGATCTTGAACCCCGGGCTCATGTAATTCACCCACCTTGGCCTCCCAAAGTGCTGGGATTACAGGTGTGAGCCACTGCACCCCTCAATTTAACTCTTGAAAAGTGCAAAAATACTCTGTGCAGCAAGAGGCAGGTAGAGAAGTGTTGATATTTAAATGAGCTTAAAAGGTGAAAATTGCATCCGTGGCACTAGCAACAATTGAGAGCCTATTACAAAGAACACCGGCTTCACTTTCCAAAGTGGAAAGACAACACTAGCAGGGACTTCATAGCCTCCCTTGATAAAACAAAATTAAAGGCAATATAATTTAAAACCATCCTATCAGTATTATTGGATATAGTTCAGATTATGAAGTCATGGTACTGTTGAGAAAAAACAGTCACCAGGTTCTCTTCTTTATGGGCCTGTGGGGCTGGGATGAGGAGATACAGTAAATCATGACACAAGGTCAGTTTTGATTTTCCACTCTCAGACTGAAAAAAGTATATGGAGTTTGATGTTTGTTTTGGCTAAACCGAATGCTTTTTCAGTAAAATTAATGTTGAATGAATTATAAATAGGCTTTACTATTGAGGGCAGTTGCAAGGAGGTAAAGGGAAGAAGAAAAGTCACATTTCAGGCACCTGGGACAATTTTCAGCATGTAGAGCCAAACATACAAAAGGCACTTATAACATGTTTGCTAATGAGATGAAAGCAGTCTTGTGTTTCTAATTTGAAGACAAAGGTATAGTGCTATGCACACAGTAGGCATTCAAGTAAATCCTTTTTGTACTGAAATGCAAACTTGACTGAACAAGCCTTGCTAGTGTTTGCTACCTCTGAACTCTTTCCTAATCTATTTTTTCTAACTGATACTTCAGACACGAGAATCAAGTTACCTTATGTCATTAGAGCACAAGGAATATTCCTGCTGCTAGAGCCTAAGAAATTTGGTCTCTCTCCCAGACCATCACTCACACACACAAAAGAAGAGCAAACTGCACACTAACCCAATACCTAAATCAAGTCCAAATCCTAACCCAAGTCCAAGGCCATACACTCCTGACTGAAGAGCAAGGTTCTCAGGCAGAAACACCAACCTACACCATGGGGGTGCAGTGCACTGTCTGCTGCTGTTTCGCTCAAGACCCTCAACACTGGCTTAACTTGTCTGTAATCCTCTGGCTTTCTTGGAAGTTTAAACCATTTTTCTTCTCCCTGATACAATTCCCTTTAGGGTTGAGTCACTCAGCTCTTTCACTGTCTCACTAACCACACTCTTAGCTCTTAGTTGCATCTCCTGTCCCTCATCCACTGATCCCTCTTTTAGATTCACTGTGTCACAGTAATAATAATACATCCTGGGTGTCAGCTGCGCCTTTTTTTTCTGCATCCTGCATACATGGGGTCAGTCTGTTTTTAATCACATGCCAAACTCAATACAGAACTCAATCCCTCTTGAAGATAACCAAAAAGGTACACTTTTCCAAAAACGTTAGTGAGTAGCACAGACTTTACAGAAGATAATGTAAAGAGACCATGAAAGGGGTTAACGTTGCACATTCCAAAGATGAAAAAGTAATTCCTCACTGAATAATTTTTTTTTCCCCAAAGTTCTTTGTCTTTTGAGGCCTCGTTTCTGACCCTCTTCCCACTAGAATCTCCATCCTCACCCAGGAAAATCAACTCCCTGTCCTCTCTTACTTAGAGTAGCTTCTCTGTCCCTCTGAAGCTTAGGTGTCTAGCCTTGGCTTTTACTGGAATCAAGCTTAATTGAGGT
>NC_045448.1:94298135-94298480 GCF_002776525.5 Piliocolobus tephrosceles | reverse complement strand
ACCACCATTATCATCACCACCACCATCACCATCATCACCTCCACCACTACCACCATCACCACCACCACCATCACCACCACCACCACCACCACCATCACCACCACCACCACCACCACCATCACCACCACCACCATCACCATCACCACCTTCACCACCACCACCATCACCACCACCACCTTCACCACCACCACCATCACCACCACCACCACCACCACCACCACCATCACCACCACCACCACCACCACCATCACCACCACCACCACCACCACCATCACCACCACCATCACCACCATCATCATCACCACCACTACCATCACCACCACCACCACCATCACTGCCACCACC
>NC_045448.1:94283819-94298035 GCF_002776525.5 Piliocolobus tephrosceles | reverse complement strand
CACCACCACCACCATCACCACCACCACCACCGCTACCATCACCACCATCACCACCACCACCACCAATACCACCACCACCATCACCATCACTGCCACCACCACCACCACCATCACCATTACCACCACCATCATCATTTATTGAGTTAACATCTTGTGTCAGGCAAAGCACTCAGCATTTACAAATGGTAGTATAATGATCTTATGAGATAGGTAGTATAATTATTTCCATTTGAAGGGTGAGAACAGCAGAGTTCAGAGAATCACTTGTCGATAGGCAGAGTTCACCGTGATTCTCTGGCCTCAACTGGGCCCTTATTGCAGCTGCCACACTGTTGATTTCTTCCCACTGGACTCCTTGCTGCGTTCTCAATAGATGCCCTAGAAAATCATCCCTTAATCCCAGGCCAGATGACCTCTGAGGTTTCTGTAAAATAGTTTCCTCGATGGGCCTTCTCTTTTATAAACAGCTGTTCTGCTCCACCCTCTCATTGCTAAGGCAAACAATTCTTGAATAGCACCTGTTCTAAGTATGTTTGGTGCATGACTGTATTATTTCATTGAATCCTCTCCACAAAGTGCTGAGAGCAGTGAAGTTGGTTCTGATAACATCCAGAACCTCCCCAGTTGATTCTGCTTCTCCAGACTTAAAACCCCATAGTGTGTTTGACTCTGTCACTTTCCATGACCCCCATCCAAGTGAGGAACTCCTGGATTTCTCTCCTGTGGAGCCTGGTCTGTTCTACTGGGAAAAGTGACCTGCCGTGCCTACATGCTACTGGCACCAATGATGTCAGGGCTTACAAGGACCATCACTGTGAAATGCCTGGAAAACCCACTGAGAAAACTGCTTAAGGTGTATGTTCTACTAACTTCGTAACCAGAGAATGAGACAGATGAGGACCCTTCATGTAGAAGCACCAACAGGAACAACAGCAGCAAGGCTGCAGAGAAGAGAGAAGGACCTAAGGAAGCACCTTATAAGTGGGTTTTTGTATGAAAATCTCTACCATACCAACAAACAAATGAACACACAAACAAAACAAGCTCAATACCTCAATTCTATAAGAGTTTCAGGAGACAAGCACTATATTAGCAAATGCCACATTGTAACCAACACCAGTATGCCATCCTGCTAACTTGGTTTCCTGCGAGAAGTCAGCTGTTGTTATTGAGGATTGCTTCTGTGGGATGAGTCACTTCTCTCCTACTGCTTTCAAGATTCTCTTTGTCTTTGACTTTTGATATTTTAATAATGATGTGTCTAGGTGTGGATATTATTGAGTGTATCTTACTTAAAGTCTATTTTTTTTTTTTGGTTGTGTAGTTTAATGTTTTACATACAATTTGTTAAGTTTACAGACATTAATTCTTCACATATTTTATCACCTTTCTCTTTTTATGCTCCTTCTGAGACTCCCCATTATGCATATGTTAATATGTTTCATAGAGATCTACAGGTTTCTGAGGTTCTGTTCATTTTTCTTCATTATTTTTTTCTTTCTGTTTCTCAGTCTGGATAATCTCAAATGAACTATGTTCAAGATTGCTGATTATATCTTCCACCTGATCAAATCTGCTGTTGAGCCCCTCTTAAAATTTTGTTTTTAGTTATCTTTTTAACTCTAGCATTCCTATTTGATTCTTTTTAATCATTTCTATCTCTTTACTGATATTCTGTGTTAGATGAAACACCATTTTCATACTTTAGTTATTTAGACATGGTTTTCTTTAACCCTGTGAACTAAATTTGAAGACTTTTTCTAATAAGTTTTATGTCTGGGCTTCCTCTGGAGCAGTTTCTATTAATCGGTTTTTGTCCTGTGTATGAGACATATTTTCTTGCTTCTTTACATGTCTTATAATTTTCTGTTAAAACTAGACATTAAAAAATCATGTAATGTGGCAACTTTAAAAAATCTGATACTTTCTCCACTCCTCAGGTTATGTTGTGTTTACAGTTTGTTGTTGTTTTTGTTTTTTAGTAACTTTTCTGATGTAATTCTGTTATAAGTCTGTATTCTTTGTCCTGTGTAGCCACTGATGTCTCTGCTTTGTTAGCTCAATGGTCATCTAATGATTGGAGAGAAATTTCTTTAAGGATTGGGAACCAGTAAGTCTCTGTCAATGAAAAAGAGTCATACTATGTACAGTATTTGAAGAGATTTATTCTGAGCCAAATATGAGTGACCAATGGCCCATGACACAGCACTTAGGAGATCCTGAGAACAGGCACCCAAAGTGGTTGGGTAACAACTTGGTGTTACATATTTTAGGGAGATATAAGGCATCAGTCAATACATGGAAGATGTATATTGGTTCGGTCCAGGAAGGTGGGACAAGTGGAAGTGGGGGTTTCCATATCATAGGTGGATTCAAAGGCTTTCTGATTGGTAATTGGTTGAAAGAGTTACTACCAATAGAAAGGAATATCTGGGTTATGATAAGGGGTTGTGGAGACCAAGATTTTGTCATGCAGATGAAGCCTCCAGGTAGCAGGCTTCAGACAGACTAGACTGAAAATGTTTCTTATCAGATTTAGAGTCTGTTCTGTTAGTAACTCCAAAACGGAGGAGGGTACTACCAGGTTTGTCCAGCTCTGCCTTCTCATCATGCCTGAACTTCTTTTTCAGGTTAACTTTGGAATGCCCTTGACACAGAGGAGTGGTCCATTCAGATGGTTGGGGTAGGGGGGACTTAGATTTTTCTTTTTGGTTTACATCTCCAAACTTTTGCTGAGGTGCTCTACATGCATGTTGGGAAATGTCTTCCACACTCATCCAAGCAGTTGACAATTTCACCTTAAACTTAGATTTTGACAATATCTTCTTGTCCAGAACTTTAAGGGTGCCATAAATGAGGGCTTAGGACCTTCTAAGATCTTTTCTGAGCCTGCACACAGCTCTGTGCATGTGCAAAGCCTTTCTTACTCCTGCTCATGGTTTTCCAGATTTCCCAGAATATGTCAGAGATTTTCAAAGCCTCTATGAACATCCATTCTCCAGTTTTCACTTTAAGTTTTTTAATTAGCCTATTGTTTATTGCAACTATTATCCACTATCTCCAGCATCTGTGAAGTTAAACAATTGCCTCTAAATGTTTTAAACAAATGCCCCTGAAGAAATGGCTTTTCACACTGGGCAAAATCCAAGTCAGATTAAACAAAGACAGCCTTGCAAGTGGGATCTTTCAGAAACCACTAGACAGGTTTTCTCTATGACTGGGGGCTGCTGAATTTCAAAGCTACCATGAAGCTGGAGAGAGAGTGATGGGAATGGGGAAAGTTAAAATGTCACAAACCTCACTATTCTTAGTGAAATTCAGTTGTTTTGCTTGAGTAAACAATCCGTGGATGGCTGCAACACTTTGGTAAATTTCCAGAATTCTAAAAAGTTGGTTCTGATTATTTTTGTCACTTTTCTCATTACTTTTATAGAGGAGAGAATTTTGCTGAGATCATCAGATTGCATTATCTTTTCCAATATTGTCTAAATAAAATTAAAATATTAAATTATAAAGGCACATAACAAACCATCTTACTAAAATGATTGGTCCATATAAACAAATTCCTTTGGATTTAAGTGGTCAGTCAAGTGACTCATACACCTTTTCTGACCACCATTCTTTGGCTGCTTTTGTGGACTCTAAAGTCTGGGCTGTAGTGGACATGTATCCCCACTCCCTCCTCTGGCTGATCAGCACTGGATGCTTTTACTCAGCAGTTAGCATCAAACCCTCTCAGGTAGTAAAGTCTTCTGAGGATATAATGTGGCAGAGTTCACCAAACATCAAGAAAATTGCATGAACAGGCCCTTTCATTAGAGGGACATGCTCTTAATTGTTAGCAGACTTGGAATTTTCCACCTACTGTGGCTGCAACATTGATCCTGTAGGAGTATGGCAATGAAGAATAATGTTGCTCACTCTTGGGTAAATGGGTACCCAGGAGGACTTCAAGGTCTACCTTCTAACTCTTTATTCACATTTCACAATCTTTTCACTACTTTGATGCACATGTGCTATACTAATCTACAAAGCATTACTTGAGGGCAACTCTGCCATGGAACTCATGTTCCTCTGTTAAAAGTCCCTTCCCAGCCTTTGCCATGGATCCCTTCTTCGATAAAATGCAGGCCACCAAAAGACTTGCTTGGATTATTAACTAATTTTAATTAATTAATATTATTAATATTATTTAATTAATTAATACATCAATTGTAATGAATTTGTATGGACTCTTTCACCTATACACATTTTTATTGAACTAAATAAAACCTAATGAGGTTTCTGACCAAAGTAAACAGGCCTCTCCTCAGCTCTAAAGAAAGAAACATGGCAGTAGGGATGTACTGCATTCTTAGGGTTAGACTCAGATTTTCTATTGGCATTTTGTAATGTAATATTTCAAACATATATAAAAATGAATGTACCATCTACTTCTGTCACTTGATGCCAATCTTTTATATCACCCTTGCATCCATATCACACACGCTTCTCACCCCACTCCTGCTTTACCTTGAAGCCAATTTCAGTTCTTAGATAATTTTATTTGTGAGACATTCAGCATATATCTCTAGAAGATAAGGGTCGTTCTTCCGTGACAGTTTAATTGAAGTATAATGGCCACATAATAAATTGTACATAATTGAAGTGTATATTTGAGAAGTTTTATGTTTACATCTCTGAAACTATCATAACAATTAAATAATGAACATGTCCATCACACCCAAGTGTTTCCTTGTGCTATTTTGTAGCCCAAAATACATGCTGAATGTTTTAAAAATAAAACGTGACTTTAACCCTTCCCCTGCCGCTGTCCAACTCCTTCCCCCATAGGCAATTACTAATCTGCTTGCTGTTACTATAGATTAGTATACTTCCTAGAATTTTATGCAACTAAAATCATATAGTATATACTCTTTCTTTGTCCATATTCTTTTATTCAGCATCATTCTATTGAGATTCAATAATGCTGTTATAGGTATCAATTTTTCCTTTTTTAAATTATTGGTTAGCATTCCATTATATGACTCTGTCACAATTGGTTTATCCATTCACCTGCTGGGGTACAACTGGGTGATTTTCAGTTTTTGGCAATTACAAATAAAGCTATTATGAACACTTGTTTAAAAGCCTTTGCGTGAATATATGCTTTCATTTTTTGTGGGGTGTAAATAACCAAGTGTGGAATGACTGAGTCATATGGTAGATATATTTTTAACTTTTAAAAAAAACAACAAAATGCTTTTCAGCATGGTCAAATCATTTTCCATTCCCACTAGCTGTGAATGAGAGTTCCTGTTGGTTCCACATCCTTGCAAACACTTGATATGGTCAGACTTTTCAATTTCATCCATTCTAGTTGGTGTTTAGTATCTCTCTGTGGTTGTAATTTTCATTTCTCTAATGACTAAAGGTGTGGGCCTCTTCTTGTTTGCTTATTTGCCAGTCCTACAAACTACTTGGTGAGATGTCTTTTTCAGATCTTTTGAAACTGAAAAAAAGTATGTTGCTTGTCTTCTTAACTTCTTTATAAATTCTGGATACAAAACCTTTATTTTATATATATGTTTTGCAAACATTTTACCTCAGTCTGGGGCTTTCCTTTTCATTTTCCTAAATGTCTTTTGAAGAACAAAAGTTTATGTTTTATTTTTATGAGGTTCAGTCAATAGATTATTTCTAATTTGTGTTTTACCTATTGAATTTAACAGATCACTGCCAAAACCAAGATCACCAACCTTTTCTCTATTTTCTCCTGTTTTCTTTTAGGAGTTTTATAGTTTTAGCTCTTAAATTTATGTCTATGATCTATTCTGAGTTAATTTTTTATATGGTATGAAGTAATGATGGAGGTGGAGATTCTTCTTCACTTTTTTCTTTCTTTCCTTTCTTTTCTTTTCTTTTTTTTTTTGCATATAGTTACTCAATTTTTCCAGCATCATTCAATGAAGATTATACTTTCTATACTAAATTTCTTTGGTGCCTTTGTCAAAAATAAATTGACCATGTAAATATGAGTCTATTTCTGGATTCTCAATTCTTTTCTACCCATCTGTGTACCTATCTTGACACCAATCCTACTGATTATAGTTGCTTTATAATAAGCTACAGTAATCACAAAGTAAATTGTAAAGCTTTATAATTAGCTTTATAATAAGAACACAGGACTTGAGAGGTTCCTAGTGTGATCTGAGAGACCAAAATAAACACCCCTTTACCAACTAAGACAGATCCTAAGGTTAGGGAAACAAAAGTTACCTATGAACCCAGAGTTTAGGACTTGGCTGGCATGGCAACTCCCTAAATTCCTATGGTTACAAGAAAAACCACACCCTTGTTAAACTCCCAACAGTAGAGCTAATCAGGCAAATTGTCAGACCCCTCCTAACTCTGGCTGGACAGAGGACTGGTCATATAAGCATTCTTTCCAGATGAGCAGCTGTAGCCCTCGAGTCCTCTTGGAGAGATTGTGCACAAACTGCCTTTGTGTCTGATAGCTCACCTTTTCATGTAAAGAGCCAAATTCCACCTCATTTTAATGCTAAAATCCTGCCCCTAAGTGAACATGGGATGTGTTACATGTATGTTTACCCATTGCTTATGGAATTGGCTCCCCTTATAAATATGTATAGCTTTCCCCCCAAACCTACTGAATATGCATGACTCTATTGTATAATACAGACCCTGTAAGGCACAAAATCCATCCTGGTGATATTCTGGACAACACCGGCTTGCCCCAAAGTGCCTGTCCCCACGTGCTGGAGGGCCTTGTGCCCCTTTGGGCAGTGAGACTGGGATGCAAGAACCCTTTGAGGTCTTCCCCTGCCTTGAGAATGAGAAGACAGTAGGGAGCCTGGCTCAGAAGAAAGAGTTGCAGAGTTGCAGAGTGTGGTCTGGATCACTCATCAGGACCAGTTATGCTAACTGCCTGCCAGGAAGTGTTGAAAAGTGACAAATGAGAGGTACCAAAGTGGTGGGTGTCTTTGATTCTACACAAAGATGACTAGGAGGACAGGAAATAGCAACTTATGCACACTGGGTCACCTATAGGTTCAGTCAAGATTGTGGTCTTAAAATATAGAAGACCCGGATGACCTCCTTTTTATTTGTCTCCCTACTGAAAAAATAATCCCATACCATGATTTTGGGTATTGGAGAAAGGAACACATTTGAATTATACTTAGGATAAAACTTCTAAGACTTCTCACAGGGCTCAGAGGAGAGGCCATTACTGGCTTATGGGGCAGGTAAGCAGTAGGGAAAGGAGGGGCAGTGAGTGTAAAGGCACATGGTGACCTTCGACAAGGCCTCATAGGAGAGAGAGGAGGAGGTGGGGAATGTAAGTAATTCTTGTTAGGGGCAATAAATGAGTATTAGTGAGAATGAATAGACCCAGGGGGACAGAAACTAACCTGTAAATGATTCTCTTTGGAATTTTAATGAGCCTGAGAGACAGACATTATCTTGTGAAAAGGTCCATCCAGGTACGAGATTTCAGGGAACAGATGGAAAACAATTGCTGTCCTTGGCGGGTCCAGTCTTTATACAGATAACCAAAAGCCTTTTCCAGCATCTGCTTCTCTCCCAGGGCCTTTAATTCAAAATATTCATCATGCCAGGGTGCCATATCTTGGAGTAAAGTTACCATTATTATTATCTTATTGTACAAGAGTGGAGAGTTCAGATTCCCTTCCTTTGAGCAAAACTTGTAGAAGTAATGACCTAAGGATATTCACCAAACTCACATTTCCAGCACAGGCTGGTTTTGGGCCAATGTTTCCCAGCTTTCGGGTATGGGCTTGCATCCCAGGAATTGCTTTTTCAAGTTTGGCTTGGTCCAATGCATTTAGGAACTGCTGCTGACTGTGTCCCCTTTTGAAGATATGTGAAAAAAATCAACATATCAAAGGCCCTGAACCCATGAAAAGATGTTCAAAACAATTAGTCATCAGGGAAACAAAAATCAAAATTACAATTAGGTACTGCTTCACGCCCACTGGGATGGCTATAACAAAAAGACAGACAATAATAAGGGTTGGTGAGAATGTAGGGAAATTGGAACTCATGTACACTGCTGGAGGGAAAGCAAAATAGTGCACCTGCTTTGGAAAAGAGTCTGGGAGTTCCTCTAAAAGCTAAATGTAGAATTACCATATGACCCAGCAATTCTACTCCTCTGTATAGACCCAAGAGAACGGAAAACATAGGTCAAATAAAACTTGCTCATGAATGTTTATAAGAATGTTATTTATGATAGCCAAAAAGTGGAAACAACTCAAATGTCCATCAGTGCACACATGCAACAATGTGGATGAACCTTGAAAATATTAAGTCAAATGAAAGAAGCCGGTCACAAAAGGTCACACAGTAAATGATTCCATCTATGTGAAATACCCAGAATAGGCAAATCTATAGAGGCAGAAGGTAAATTAGTGGTTGTCAGGGGCTAGAAAGGAAGGGGATGGGAAATGGCTGCAAACAGCATGAGGTGTTTCCGGTGGTGATGGAAATGTTCTGCAGTGACATTGTGGGGATGGCTGCACAACTCTATACTAAAAGCCAACGAGTTGTTTACTTAAAGTGGGTGAACTTTATACTATACAAATTATATCTCAATACAGATTTCTTTAAGTCTTCAAGAAGCCCTCTGGTAAAGAAATCAGCCTAACCCAGCCCTTAACTCATCTGACCAACAAAGCTTTTCCTCACACTGGCACCCTGGAAACTGGTATTCTGGAGAATATGTTTTAGGAAAAACTGCTTTAGACAACAGGAATTTGGCAAGAGGAACTTTGTTTCTGTGAACCCGTATTTGGCATGTCAGGATACATCCTTTTGTATTTTATTTATATTTGATGTGTCTATGTCTTGTCTTCTTGGTGGCTTTATAAGCATTTTGGGGTAGGAAAGTACGATTTATTCTCCTTGAGTTCCTACTTCTCACCCATATGACCCATAAAGTAGTGCACACATAATTATCTGTAAATATGCAGTTGGGACTTCGCATCACTAATGATTAAACTATTCAACAAACCCAAAAATATGTATTATGGGCCTTTAAGTGCCAGGCACAGTTTTGGGCATGGGGATACAAAAATGAGGGAGCTTATGATCCAATCTGAGACCAGGCTAGGGGCCATACAGTAGAGGCATCTCTCCCTGGGAGGTTAAGTTCTGAAGTCATTCCCAAGGCACGTTTTTCATGTAGTTGAAATTCCTGAACACCTTAATGGAGGCATCATGTTTAAGACTCACCCTCTTGCTGTTAAAAAGCAGACACAACCAATTTCTTCTTCACTGTTGGAAAAGGTTGCTTTCCCTTTGGTTGGGCACCAGTTGAACACTTGTACTTAAGAGCTATTTTGGCCAAAACTGTGTCTCCTCAAAGGTGAGTCAAGGCCAGGCATGGTGGCTCATGCCTGTAATCCTAGCACTTTGGGAGGCTGAGGTGGGCAAATCATGAGGTCAGGAGTTCAAGACCAGCCTGACCAACATGGTGAAACCCCATCTGTACTAAAAATACAAAAATTAGCTGGGCATGGCGATGTATGCCTGTAACCTCAGCTACTCAGGAGGCTGAACCAGGAGAATCACTTGAGCCAGGGAGGTGGAGGTTGCAGTGAGCCAAGATCGCACCACTGCACTCCTGTCTGGGTGACAGGGCGAGACTCGGACTCAAATAAAAATAAAAATAAAAATAAATAAAAAGGTGATTCCCACCGGGGCAAATCCAGGTGCTCCTGGCCTGAGCAATGTGCAGAAAGGACAGGAGCAGATAGAGCGAGGGATGCACACTTCTCTACCCTCCACTCCGCATCCACCCTGGGGTGTAGCTAGGGTGACACACAGAATGACTGGCACTGTCTAAATAACTTTTTCTTTATTTAAAAAAATTTGCTGCCTTGCTTACACACTTATATGAGCTTGTTCTGTGACTCCACCATCCTGAAGCTCAGCCTAAAGTCCAAACACCGGGTGCTGAAGGAAGAAAGTGACCCTGGAGACCAAAAGGACAGCTGGCTCCTGGGAAAGCTGCTCATGGCAGGCAAAACTGGAGGACAGAGAAATGCACTGACCTTGGATGATACAGTTTGGATGTTCGTTCCCTCCAAATCTCATATTGAAATGGGATCCCCAGCGTTGGAGGTGGGCCCTGGTGGGAGGTGTTTGGGTCATGGAGGAGGATCCCTCATGAAGGGCCTGGTGCCCTCCCCAAGATATGGAGTCTTGCTCTACTTGTTCCTGCAAGATTAGATTTTTAATCTGGCACCTCCATCCTTCTTTCTGTCGCTCTGTCTCTCACATGTGACAAGCCTGCTCCCCTTTGACCATGACTGGTCATGACTGAGATCTTCCTGAATCCTTACCAGAAGCAGATACCAGTGCCATGGCCATCATGGTCATGCTTCTTTTTTTTTTTTTTTTGAAACAGAGTCTTGCTCTGTTGCCCAGCCTGGAGTGCAGTGGCATGATCCTGGCTCACTGCAAGCTCCACCTCCCAGATTCAAGCAATTCTCTGCTTCAGCCTCCTGAGTAGCTGGAATTACAGGTGCCCATCACCAAGCCTGGCTAATTTTTTGTATTTTTGGTGGAGATGGGGTTTTGCCATCTTGGCCAGGTTGATCTTGAACTCAAGACCTTGTGATCCACCCGCCTCGGCCTCCCAAAGTGCTAGAATTACAGGCATGAGCCACCGTGCCCGGCACCATGCTTCTTCTATAGCCTGCAGAACTACGAGCCAAATAAACCTATTTTCTTTAAGAATTACCCAGACTCAGGTATTCCCAGCAATACAAACAGACTAACACATTGGGTCTCCCAAGGTAACACACTGTAAATGTGGGAAAGGAGCCTGGAAAGAACCATGGGGAAGAAGTCGATGTGATCAGAACACCCCCACTGAGGGCAGGTGCTCAGAGCAGAGCCCCTGTCTCTGAGTTAACAGCAGCAGGAAGCCTCCCCTGGGAGATGCTGGCTGCAGGGTGAGGCTGCCAGCCTCCACCAGGGACATCTGGAAGCCACTCTTGCTGGCTTCTGTGGAGGCCGAGAGCAGCCTTTCCAGCAGGCCACTGGCTCTCTGGAGGCTCTTGGGGCCTATCCTACCCTCAGGGAACCTGGAGAGGAAGTGTCAGCTGACTGTACTCCTGGGTCACTCACGGATGCCCCTTTTCCTGCCCCAAAATGAATCTGAAGAGAAGAAATCCTAGCGTCTGCCAAACGCTATCACCCACCCTTGCAGCATGAGCATATCCAAGGGGCCTGATGAGCAGCACCTGGTCTCCCACTGGCTCAGACACTTGAAGCTACTGAATTTACATGTAATTAAAGACTGGAGTGCAGACCGCATTTCAAAACAGACACTCGGTTAAAGATAGGAGGCCTTCCCCATCAGATGGTTTTGTTCTGCTTTTCCTCTGCATATGGTCCTTACAATTTGCCAAGGAAAGGTTACAGGGGCCACCGTTGTTTAGTTGGAAGATGAGAAAGCTCAAGAATGACCTAACTACTGTCTTCAAATATGCAAAGGCATTTATTACAAGGAGGGAACAGCTGGCTGTTTTCTTCTAAACTGCAAGAAAAGGCAGCTCAGCAAAATTCCTAAAGACCTGCACATATGGCCCTCCATGCTCAGCCCTTCTCCAGAGCACCTTGCAAATAGGAAGCAATTCTTGCCATAAAACCCAGGACTGCCTGCCTTTGAGAAGGAAGCTTAGGCCTTGACCATGATTGAGGAAGGAAGCCCCAGTATCTATTTTAAAGAAATCTAGTAGGTTCTGCCTGGTGGTTGGCAGCCAGGACACTGACTTTATGGCAGAGGGGTACAGGATCCTCAGTGATGGGGCTCCCAATACAGTCTCAAACTCATGACATCTCCAAGCCAATGGAGTCACCCACTTAACCAGTTCCACCTGGAGTTCCATCTCCCAGACATGCAAAGGCCATGTTGGGGGGCTCTGAAGTCAGGTGCCTGCCATTCCATCTCAGGTGTTACCGTGGGAAAGTTGTTTAGCCTCTTTGAGCCTCAGTTCCCTCACATGTAAAATGGACCTACAAGTTTCTCACATAGGGTTGCCCTGGGGCCAGGATTGCCAGATAAAATATAGGATTCCTGATATAAAAGTCGTGTGGGACATACTTATACTAAAATGTTATTCGTTGCTTATCTGAGATTCAAATCTGACTGGATATCCTAAATTATTATTTATTATTATTTTTGCTAAATCTGACAATCTACCTGAAGTTTAAGTGACACGTGAATGCCAAGGCTTGGCACAGGGCCTAACGCATACGAGACTCTCAGTGAGTGGCAGCCATTGTTGTTTCTGGGAGTTCCTGGGAAAGTTATCGAGAAGACTTCAAGGGGAGATGGAGAAGTTTGTGGTTTGGTTGGAAATATTGCTGATCCCTTGCAATGTGCCAGGTATTCTTCAGGAACAAGGTGGGCAAAACATGAACAGGACAAGCTTTCTGCTCTCCAGGGACTCCCTTGAAGGTGTGTCACAAACCCAAGCCGGTATGCTAAGTACATGCAGTACATACCTTATACATGCAGTACATACCTGTACCAAATGCTACACAGGACAGAGAAGTCGCTCACCTGGCACGGCACTGGAGGCCAGAACTGCCAAGGAGGTGGGCAGGTCTCTCAGGCAAGCCTTTTGAACGTGGGGCTCGCTGGGGGTGGGCGAGACGCGAGTTTGAGGTTCGCCATGTGGTAAGATGTGCATGGTCGGCTCACGGCTCAAGACCAGAACGAAGGCAGAGAGGAAGGTGTGAGGTGAGGCGTGCTGGTTGTCAGCAGGGCTGGGCCCATTTTTCATAGACAGTGGGATCTCAGTGTCCTAATTATGTTTTCTTTATTCCAGTTTTTAAATATATAAAAATGTCACTAGAATGCTTTTTTCTCTGGACCTCTTTGCTTCACATTGGGCTCTTCTGGTAAGTCCAGTAGTTCAATCAAGTCCTAGATGATGGTTTCTTTTGTGTTTTCCATGCCAGCAGCCCTGATGGAGAGTGCAGAGGCTCCGAGAATCCACTCTTGCGTAAAACGTTGTCCTCTCCCGCCCCACGCTTGACTTGCTGGCAAGTCCTTTCTCAGCTGGGCCATGTCCCAGTGGAGGGATGGGGCAGAAGAGGCCAGACAGCAGGCTGTGCCCTCGCTCCCTGCTAGCAGACGCGGCCTTGGCCTACTCTGAGCTCAGCAGTTCTGTTTCTCCTGGTTGCTGGACGCGGGCCATGGCATTTGCTGTGCACTCTGTTATCTGGAACTCTCGGCTCCCTTGGCTCACCCGTCTCCCGCCCTGCAGCATTCTACATGGCCTGCATTTGCCAGGCCCACCCCCTCATTGCCTGGGGAAACTGCCCACATGGCATTCAATACTCATAATACTCTTGGTGCGGGGAATGGAGGACAGGGGAGGGTACATAGTGACACAGAGCAGACATTACGAAGGAAACTTTGATATATAAGTAAGTGGACAAGGGAGTGTGCAAATATGATCATACACATGTGAGCCATATTTATGTAATCCCATATGCACATACATAAGCACGTATGCACACTCACAAGGTGGCTGGATTACTCTGATTACTCTGTTTTGGGAAAACCTCTCAAATCATGGTTTTCCTCTGCTCTCACACCACAACAGCAATCATCAACAGAAGAAGACTTCTGTGACCAAATGTGTGGGGTTTTCCCCACACACCAAACAACGGACACCAGCTGGGTGCCCTCCAATTCCGTTCCATCACTGCCTACCAGGAGATAGCAGCAGATCTCACGACTTAAGAACTCAGTCCCACAAGACTGCCCCCCACTTTCCACCAGTCTCAAGTCCAGGTGTTTGGAACTTCTGACTGACCCACTTCAAGTTGGGGTTCCCAAGACTCCCTCATTGGGTTCCATTTGCTAGAGTGGCTCACAGAACTTGGGAAAACTCTTAACATTTACAGGTTTGCTAGGAAAGATATTTTAAAGGATATAAATAAACAGCCAGATGAAGAGATACACAGGGCAAGGTCTGGAAGAATCCAGTCCCCGTAGAGCTGGAGCAGCCACCCACTCGGCACATGGATGCCTTCACCTTCCTGCCAGTCTGCACGTGCTCAGCTCTCTGAACACTGTCCTCTTGGGTTTTCTCTCTTTCTTTCCCTCCCTCCTTTTCTTCCTTCCTTCCTTCCTTCCCTCCTTCTTTCCTTCCTTCCTTCCCTCCTTC
>NC_045448.1:94243418-94283809 GCF_002776525.5 Piliocolobus tephrosceles | reverse complement strand
TTCCTTCCTTCCTTCCCTCCTTCTTTCCTTCCTTCCTTCCCTCCTTCTTTCCTTCTTTTCCCTTCCTTTCCTTTTCTTTTTTCTTTTCCTTTCTCTTTCTTTCTTTATTTTTCCTTCCTTCCTTCCCTTCTTCCTCCTTTCCTTTCCTGTCCTGTCCTTTCTTTCCTTTTCTCTTCTTTCCCTTTTCTTTCTCTTTCTCTTTCTGTCTCTTTCTTTCTTTCTTCCTTCCTTTTTCTTGCCTGTCACTTAGGCTGGAGTGCAGTGGCACGATCTCAGCTCACTGCAACCCCCACCTCCCAGGCTCAAGCGATCCTCCTGAGCAGCTGGGACCACAGGCACAAGCCATCATGCCCAGCTAATTTTTGTATTTCTTTTGGAAGAGATGGGGTTTTGCCATGTTGCCCAGGTTGGTCTTGAACTCCTGGGCTCAAGTGATCCACCCACCTTGGCCTCCCGAAGTGTCGGGATTACTGGTGTGAGCCAACACACCTGGCCCCTCTTGGGCTTTTATGGAGGCTTCATTACATGGCATGACTGACAACCATGTAGAAATGTGATTGGACAAAAAGAAAATAATCTAAACCCAGCAAGACCTGTCTGTTCAGACTTTTCCTAGCCTCTCTGTACAGTATTTCTTCCTTTAGGGCCTGGGACAGGACCTACTCTGAAATGAGGGTCTTTTGGTCCACAATCAGATTAGAGTCCTGCCTTGGGCAGGAGAAAGGACAACAGGAAAAAGTCAGAGACAGGGATGTTGTCTCCTGAGGCCTAACACTCCCAACATTATAACAAGGACTATGGGAGTGATGAGCCAGGAACCACGAAAGAAAACCTATGCATATGTATCATAACACCACAGGCACATAAGCAGAGAGAAAAATGTCTATAAAGATATTAAAAATATATCCAACAAGGTATAAATGTAAATAGCAGTGGTTAGATTATGAGTGACTTTAATTTTCCCTTCCAATTTAGCTGTATTTTCTAGTTTTTTCTGAAATGAATATGCATTATACAATAAAAAATAATACAAAAAGAAAAAACAAGTTATTTTCTACAGTATCTCATAGAAATCAGAGCACTGCTCTTGTGAGCATAATTTTATCAGTGAACCCAAGGGGGTGGCATGAGAGTGTGAAGTGGGGTCTGCAGCAGGCAGCATGACCACTTGCTGGCTGGTCTCCACCAGGCCCTCATCTCTCCTGGCAGCTGGTCTGGCATCTAAACTAGGCCCTGCATCGAACTCTCTGGCCCTCAGTCTCCTCAATGTAAGATGAGAGGATTCAGCTAACATCCCAGGGATGGCAAATCGGAGATGGTATGTGAGCTGAAACTTCTCACTGATTCCTTGGGAAAGATCCAGGTTCCTCCCGAAAGACGGCCATAATTGATTATGATATCTGCTATGGCAGCCCGGGGCAAGGGGTGCCACCAACCCTCCCAGCTCAGCAGGCAGCAGCAGC
This sequence comes from Piliocolobus tephrosceles, assembly GCF_002776525.5. Classification (NCBI taxonomy): domain Eukaryota; kingdom Metazoa; phylum Chordata; class Mammalia; order Primates; family Cercopithecidae; genus Piliocolobus; species Piliocolobus tephrosceles. The sequence goes on along the minus strand of NC_045448.1, from coordinate 94,282,346 downwards.
TCCGCCCTCCTGGGCTCCCCGACCTTCCTTCAGTGCCTCAATTATAGCTGCCATTGTGTTTAGCGGTTATACAGTGGGAGCTCCGTTGTGTTTATTTTTAAGTTGCCAATACCAGAGTCTGGCTGGCATATGAATAAATGAATGATGAATGGATTACTCAGAAAACAATTACTAAACGTGAATGCAATTGCTAAACAAAGGTGTGCAGTTTTCCAAGGTACTGGAGGTCTTTGTTTGGATGCATAAATTCTGCTTTATTACTCTACCATCTAAAGCATGCCAGGTTGTAAAATTAACATTCATTGGAGATAAGAGACTATCAAATGCCAGTATCGTGTGTGGGTTTTAGCTAATACAGGAGGAGGGTGGGGATGGTGCTGTCATGGAGAGAGCACTGGCTGCCAGTCTGCCATCCATCTTTACCATGTTTGGACTCTCCTTTTATGGTGTAGTGGGTAGAGCACCATCAAGTGTGTGGATCCAGGCTGTGTCCCCTTTTGACTGGGTTATTTTGAGCACATCACTTTAACTTCCTCAGGCTTCAGGCTTTCGTGTTTATCAAAGTCCCTTCTGGCTTCAGAAACTCCGTGCCCTTGAGTTGGCTCAGCCTCTGCAGAACTCAGATTGGGGCTATTTTGATGGGAGGTCATTTGCACCTGAAAATTTGAGCAGACTTTGGAGACCCTCACATCCTTCTCTTCCTCCCACATCTTGCACTCATCCTTTCTGAGGAGACTCGTGCCATGCCAGATCTGGAGGTGTCCTCCTCCCTTCTCCTCCCCTCCCTTCCCTCTCACTCTCCCCAATATCTGTCCTTTTCTCCTGTCTCCTTTTACCTATGGCCCTATTCCACCCTGCCAAGGGCCCCCATGTGCCTTCCTCTCCTCCAGTCCCAATGGGGAATTATTCTTGTCCTTCTACCTGCTCCAGTGGGGTCCTCCAGAATCCTATCCCCACACCACCTCATCTCCTCCAGCCCCCCAGCAAAGGGGCTCTGAGCTGGCTCCTTATCATGGTAGCCGGTGGTGGCACCTCTCCTTCTGCCTAGGGACAGGCACCTGGATACTGTCTGGTTGAGAAAAAACAGCTGTGTCCAGCAGCTCCAACTACTATCTTCCAGTGTCTGACGCACGGTGATGGGAACTGAGCCATGTGCAGCGGCCAAGGGGTTCTCATATTCACAGGCTGTACCCAAGCCATCCACCCAGGACTGCAGAGGCCTCCTCAGAGGCTGCCACCCGGCCCCCACCCCAGCTTAGCTGGCCTCATGTTTGTCAGAGGTATTTCTGCATGACAGTGGCATTCTTTCTTTTTTAAGATTTTCTCTTTTTTTGAGATGGAGTCTCGCTCTATTGCCCAGGCTGGAGTGCAATGGCGCAATCTCGGCTCATGCTCACTGCAACCTCTGCCTCCTGGGTTCAAGCAATTCTCCTGCCTCAGCCTCTTAAGTAGCCGGGATTATAGGCATGCGCCAACATGCCTGGCTAGTTTCGTATTTTTAGTAGAGATGGGGTTTCACCATGTTGGCCAGGCTGATCTCAAACTCCTGATCTCAGGTGATCCACCCGTCTTGGCCTCCCATATTTCTGGGATTATAGGTGCCCAGCCTAGAATAGATTTTCAAGGTCCTCAAGGATGCAGGAGCAGGTTCAACAGCTGGGCGACCAATATCCTTTCTAGGATCCTCCTGGGAAGTGGCTAAGCCTCCAGCCTGCAGGGTGGTGTGAGAAAATGGGAACTGGCAGGTGGGCACAGGGCTCCCAATCCCCCTAAATCCTGAGCAGGAGGGGATCCCAGAGACAGAGGGAACACAACGAGCACCCACCTGGCCTGGGACACAGAAGCTTCTAGAAGAGCAGAAAACATGGCCCAGCACATGGCGTTGTTTGAAGGCAATGAGAAAGCCCTGTCATGTGCCCACCTCCACCTACTGTCTTGGGCCTTCCTGAGACGTGGAGACTGGAAAGGCTTGTGGGCACGGTATGGATTTTTAAGTGGCTTGAGTGGGCAGGAGGCTCAGGGTTGTGGGAGTGGCCTCTTCCCCATTGGCGCTGGGCCCTTCCTCAGCGATTCTCCTCCCCAGCAGAAAGTGAGCAGGGGATCGCTCCCCACACTGGTGGTATGTGTGGCTGTGCTGCAGATAAGTTGAAGGAGCCACTCCCTGCATCCCTGCCACAGGTCCTCCCAGCCTTGCTCTGAACTGGTTCAGCACTCAAACCTGCATTACTCACAGGCTGTGCCATCCCCTCTGCCTGGGACAGGAAGCAGAGCCTCCCTGCCATCATCAGCTGATTGCCAAGCGCCAGACCTGAGCCTGACCCATGTGTTGCCATGACACTGGGGCTGTGGTTGTGCTCTTGTCGCAGAGGGAGAAGAGGAGGCCTTGAGAGGCAGGTGATGGGTCCAAGGCCACACCAGTGGTGGGTTGCAGGGCGAGGCTGGGACCCAGGTATGGCTGATTCAGATCAGAAGTTAACGCCTACACTGACCAGAGTTAAACACAGAGCTGGTTTGTCTCATAGAAAAGGCACAGATTCCTCGTCATTACAAACACTCTGGTTAATGCTCAGATTTTTGATATATCCTGCATGAACCATTTCAGCTCAAGGCACCATGAGTCCAGTGTTAAAAATCATGCAGGAATAAGAGTGACAGATTCTAGACCGAAGACCTGGATTTTAGTTGACTGATTTGCCTTTAGGTGTGGGCCAATGGGGGTGTCTCATGTTGGGACTAGAAACATGGGCTTTGGAGTCTGCCCAGACTCTCCTAGGCTTCCGTCTTCTGGGAGAGAGGAAAAAGTAGCATCAGTGCTCTCACGGGGCGAGGAGTCAATGAGCGAATGTTTGTGAGATGCTCAGGCCTGCCCAGGGTGAACTATGGCTGTTAATATTATTAGTAGTATTAAATGCAATGGCCTGAGGCCAATCACTTAACCTCTGTAAGCTTCCATTTCCTCATCTGCAAAATAGGGAAAGAAAAATTGCCGCTGCACGTGATTGCTGCGAGGTTCAAAAGGAAAACCTCTGTATGCTGTAAATAATTACACCTGCCCTTGCAACCAATTAAAATCTTCTCCCTGCTTTAAATGGCTTGATGAGACACTCACTGTTTTCCAAAGCTGAGCATGACTGGGCATTGGCATGTAGTTTTTAAAGGAAGTGTCTGCACAATTGTGTCTGAGAATGCAGTCGCCTCTCGCTCTCAGCTCCCCTGAGTTGGTCTTATTCTCATGGGCTGCATAGCGCATTGTGACCAATGGAGAAGACACACCTTTGGAAGAATTTGTGGGCAGGGCCATTTCCAGCCCGTATGATGTCTTTGTGCAAATACAGAAGGGACCTCCTTCCCTGGGACATACAGAGAACATGGGCATGCGTGCAAGCTGGATTTCAGCACCCTCCTCCCCAACTGAACTTCTCCCTCCTGTGAATGGCAGCCCTGTGTGCACATAATCTGCATCTAGGTTGCAAACTTCAGTGTCCTTGGGGCCAGGCAGAGGGTGTCAATGGACGTGAGTGGAGCCGCCTGGGTGTGAGGCAGTAGGAAGGGTGGGGACCACAGCCAACTGAAGCGCCCAGTCCAGGAGATGCAGGAGCAGCTGCGACCAGCTCCAGGGGACACTGCCAGGTGCAGGTCCAGGAAGGTCAGACCTTTCCATTTATCTAGAGAAATCTGGATATCTATATAAAGTTTTCCTGCTTTTGAAAATCACTGTGCACGTCACAAAAACACATCTTCAGGCGGAATATCACGTGCGGGTCACAGCTGCCCACCTGCTCTACGCAAAGCCCAGTCACAATCAGAACCCTGACACCAGTGAGAAGGGAGGTGTCTCCCTCTTCCCTTCCTTTTTCCTTGTCTTCTCTCCTTCCTTTCCCTCCTTGACCACCTCTTCTGACCCAACCCCAGGGCCTGATATATGGGCTTCCCTCTCCCTGCCTCAGTTCTCTCTGCTCATGGCCTCCCCTCGGACAACCACACGACCCACTGAAAAACTCTTTGCCCACATCCTCCCGCTTTCCCCCAGATGCTGTCAACCCCCACCCAGCATTTGATCGCTCCCTCCTGACTGCCAGCTTCTTGAAGTCAAGAGACCTCACCTGACATGGAATCTGTTAGTTTAAGATATTTCTCTATGAGCAAATCCAAACTCCTCAGCCTGCTTTCTGTGACCCACCTCCCACCGTCTCCCAGGACCCTGGCGCGCCCGCTCATTTCTCTCATTTTAGTTATTCTCTGAGCAAAGCCTGACCGTCCTGCTTCTGTGCCTTCGTTTTAGTTGTGCTCATTGCCTGTGATTGCCTTCTTCTCTTGTTGACCAGCCCTGCAAAACTTAAAAGTTAATTGCCTTAATTCTTCCATTGAATTTCCATGAACAACCTAGATTCCCTTTCCCAGAATCCTGCTGTTGAGAGAAGGATTCAGGACTGGACCCTAGGAATTTCTTGCAGTGGCAATTATTACCTCTCCAGGGACATAGCCTTTCACCAACTGGAAGCTGCTGGGCGCAGCAGATTTGCATTCTTTGTAGTACTTTCTAGTCCTATTTGTACTGCATACAGCCAGTGGTCACCAAGAACTTAATTCTCAGCTAGTGCTTTCCATCATTTTTTCTTTTAAGTATCTGGAGGGCCCAAAGTAGCAGCTGTGTTTCCCAAATTCAGGAAGCAGCCCTCCTCTCCGTTGTCTCTTATCCCATACCCTCCGGTACTCTGTTTCCACAGGATCTTTCCTGGGTGTGCAGGAGGAGCCACGGACTTACCCTCGGAGGTGAGTGTGGCCTTGTGTTTTGCTGTTGTTTTTGAGTATGCAAGTTTCTGTTCAAGAAAAGACCTTTCCAAAACAACCAGGTGTGCCAAGACAATGCTGGACACACCAGCTGGCTTGCACACCCATCAGGCCAGTGCTGCAGCTACTGCCCTGGGGATACCTGGGAAACCAATACCGACTGCCCAAAAGAGGCAAGTGGATCCCCCCACTCCCCAGTAGGTCCATAGCCAGGGCCATGTTTTGGGACCCCAGAGAGAATCTATTCCCTGGTTATACCCTTCATTTCTCCACTCTAGGTTTTCATCTTTCATAATCAACTGAGGGAGTGACGAAAGTGGCTCCCAGTCCCTCATATTTCTGCACAAGACAGGCCTGTTCCCAAGTGGCTGTTCTGCAGAAAATTCACATCTTAAGATTGTAAAAAGCGTTACTGGAATAAAAGGATTCTGCGATCAAATAAGTTTGGAAAGCATTAACTTAAACAAAGCTCATCAGGTTTCTTTACTGCAGGACTTCTCAGAGCCTTTAATGCACTGTGGTTCCCCAAGGGGGTGCCAGGTCACAGAGCATTTTTCAGCCTTTTGTGACTGTGAAATTCATTTGTTCAAGGGGCATCTGGAGTGGATGGTGACAAATGCACTCTGGGAGATGTGGCTGTGCAGGACACACAGCCGGCACCCAGACCTGGGCCTGCTCACGGCGCTGGCTCCTCATGTGGCCGGGCTCTCTGCCCCTCACTGAGCCTTGCCGGCTTTGCTGTAATTGTATTCCCATATGTGTCCCGTCTGGCTTGATACAACTCTGGCCACTGACTTCCGGAATATTCCAAGGCCTAGCCCAGGCCTGTGTGTCCTGAGATTACCTCTCGTTGCTGGCAGCCATCTCTATGAATTCAGGAATGAAAATCACAAAGCCAGTGGCAGAGCTGGAAGGGCCAGCAAGTCGGTAGGGACCGTGCTTCACCCTTTGTCTCCCCATGCTCCTGGCTTGGCCAGGAGGCCTCAGGGATCTAGGAATCCAGTCTGTCTGGGTTCACACACACCAGAACAAAACATAGTTTCACAATGACTTTGAGAAGTCTGACATGGGTGGACCTTAAATTGCCACCCCTTGATTTTAGCTACTATTTTCTTTGATTCTAAGATGTCATCAATTGTACGACACACCATTGTTTTAAGAACAGTTCGTAGGGGGTGAACAAAAATGAAAGAAAAAAATCGGTACACATATAGTGTACCGACTAATTGTAAGACACATCCTGATTTCACAATAATTAAAATTTGAACAATTGTGTGCCTTGGAATTGAGGAAATACACTATTTCTACAGGTCGGGGTTGGCTTCCTTTTTCATTGCTGCTGAGGAAGCTGAGATGCAGGCTCCAAGCAAGAAGGCAGGAGACTGGGGTGCTGGGCAGGTGTTTGATCTCAAAAAGAAGTCATTGAAGTAGCATGTGGTCAAGCCTGTGCCAGGTGAGGAGGTGCTGGGGTGAAGCTTGCCCTGCCTTTACCCTCTAGTGTGTGGCTGTTTATCCTGTCGAGAGGTAACGTGTCTCCTACAGCTTCCCAGAAGGCAAGGTGGTGCGTGCACCTGTGTTTTGTAGCTCTCAGAAATGGCTGGACCATTCAAGTGTATGTGAAACCAGCTCTGAAAGCCGTGAAACGGAGCATCATTCTTTTTTTTTTTTTTCTGCAATGGCATAAACATCACCACTAATTCATAAAGATACAATCAAAACAGAAATGTATTAGTATTTTGGAATGACTCTGAGCTTATGACAACCGTTCACTGGCTCACATCACAGGGGGACTCACCTCTTCTTCATCCAAGGAATCTCACCTGCTGCTTCCTTGCCCACACAGGGCACGGAAACAACAAATAGATGTTGTCACACTATACGGATGATAGACAGGTCCTTGAGTGCATCCCAGGGGCCCAGGGCAGTGAGGATTACAATGGAGGAATGTTCCCAGGGTGCGAGAAGGACTGGGTGGAGTTTCCTGGGTGAACCCCAGGAGGAGGGACTCTCCATAGAGGTGGTAATGTTTGAGCTGGTTCTTAGAAAACAGGGACAATGATGGGGCAGGAGGTATTCGGCAGAGGAACTGGGGCTGGAGATAAATTGAGGAGTAGTGAGAAGTTTGCTGTGAGGGACGTGAGCTGGGAGGTGGGGGGTGAAGCCCGAGGAGGACTGGAGTTAGGCTGATGGTCTATATCACCTTCTCACTGAGTGATTTTTACATCTTGTTTCCAACCAATCAGCAAAGACACTTTAAATGCTGTCATGAGCTGGCTGCAAGCGTTCAAACGATGCCACCAATGCTCTTGGTTGTGCCTGGATCGTGTGCTCCAGAGCAGAGCTCCTGTGCAGCCTGTTGCCATGCCCCGTGCCTCCCACCTCAGGAGGCTGGGCTTGCTGTTCCTCCTGCTGGCACCTGCTTTCCCCAGGCACAAGCATGGCTCATTTCACTCAGGTCTGGGCCAGCTTCCTTCCCAAACCTCTTACTATTAAACATGCTCTCCTGATTCTGTCTCCCCTACCATGCTTGTTACCCCATGTGACACTTGTCACTCATTTGTTTCATTTTTCCAATGTGAACTCTGTGGTGGCTTCGCTCACTCCTGTCTCTGCTGTGCTCAGAATGTGGCCTGACACTTAGCAGAGGCTCCATGTTGATTGTTGTTATAGAACGACACTGTTTTCTGAGTTCTTCCACATTTATTACTTTGTTTGATTCTCATTCCTGTTCTGATTTCTGGATGTAAAACTTCTCTAAAAGAGGATAAAAGAATTGCCCAAGATAGTTATTGCACCAGGAGGGAGAGGGGCCTGCAACCCCACACTCTCCCTGCTACAGCGTTAACCTTCAGGATGACGCCACCCTCAACACTCACTTCAAGATGGCCTGCACATCTGACCTTGTGCGGGAGCCCACAGCGTGAGATTGAGCAGCCTCCTGCTCCAGCCAGCCGACTGCCCCTCAGAGGGGACTGAGGTGACACAACAGGATCCCACCATTTGGTAAACAGGACTCAAGCGTGAAGTCTGAGGGGTGGGGGGAAGTGGAGGGTGGGTAGCAAATGGCTGTGAAAAGCACGAGACTTTCCACAGGCGAAGTAAATGTAGATGTACCCAGATTAGCGACTTTTCCTTAAAAGGATTTTCCAGCCAGGAGCAAGAGACTGGGTGAATCATTCCTGAGACGGGTGACAGGAGGCAGGAATAAAGCATGAATAAAGCATCAGGAAGGGACTAGGATTTAAAACTGGCCCTTCAATGCTTCTACACTGCTGGTGAGAATGTAAGTTAGTTCAGCCACTGTGGAAAGCTGTCTGGAGAATTCTCAAATAACTTAAACTAGAACTACCATTTGACCTAGCAATCCCATATACTGGGTATATGCCCAAAGGAATACAAAATGTGATACCGTAAAGACACACACATGCATATATTCATCACAGCACTGTTCACTATAGCTAAGACATGCAGTCAACCTAGTTGCCCATCAATGGTGGACTGGATAAAGAAAACGTGGTACATATACACCATGGAATACTGTGCAACCGTAGAAAGGAATGAAACCATGTCCATTACAGCAACATGGATAGAGCTGGAGACCATTATCCTAAACAAATTGATGCAGGAACAGAAAACCAAATACTGCATATCCTCACTTATAAGTAGGGGCTCAATATTGAGCAGACATGGACATAAAGATGGGAGCAGAGGACACTGGGGACTGCTGGTGGGGGGAAGATGGGAGGAGGCTGAGGACTGAAAAACTACCTATTGGGTATTATGCTGGTTACCTAGGTGATGAAATTATTTGTATACCAAAACCCTGTGATATGCAATGTACCCATGTAACAAACCTGCACACATACCCCTTGAACCTAAAATAAAAGTTGGAATGGCCCCTCTATTTAGGCTCCTCTCCCTTCTTAGGTCCTATGAGAGTTGGCCAATGAGGCCCTGAATCCAGACATGCCCCACCTTGGCCCAGTGTCCACCTGCACCTGCTCACTTTCCCACATGCCACCACTCCTTGATGCAGCTCACTCTCTAGACCAGTGGTTCCCAGCCACTGGGGTACATGAGAGTCTCCTGAGGAGCTAGGGTACATGTGTGCTCAAGTCAGCACCCAGACCCACTGGGTCAGTCTCCAGGCTGGCCCAGTTTGAGAGGTGGGTTTAGAGGGTTTCTCGGCAATAGCACAGGGAATACCTACTGCTGACGGAGCACCTAGATGGATGCTGAGACTCAGAGGTGACTCAGAGGGCTTCACAGACACAATCGTAAAGATCCTTTGAACATTGAAGCTCATGAAGGTCAAGTCACTCTCCCAAAGTCACTCAGCTGAGAATAGCACTAGGGTGAGAACCCCTTATTTTATTTTATTATTTTATTTTATTTCATTTCATTTTTTGAGACGGAATCTCACTCTGTCATCCAGGCTGGAGTGCAGTGGCGCGATTGGCTCACTGCAGCCTCCACCTCCCGAGTTCAAGCAATTCTCCTGCCTCAGCTTCGCGAGTAGCTGGGATTACAGGCATGTGCCACCACACCTAGCTACTTTTTTGTATTTTTAGTAAAGATGGGGCTTCACCATGTTGGCCAGGCTGGTCTCGAACTCCTGACCTCATGATCCACCCATCTTGGCCTCCCAAAGTGCTGGAATTACAGGTGTGTGCCACCATGCCCGGCTAACTTTTTGTATTTTTAGTAGCGACGGGGTTTCACCATGTTGGCCAGGCTGGTCTCGAACTCCTGACCTCGTGATCCGCCCACCTCAGCCTCCCAAAGTGCTGGGATTACAAGCATGAGTCACCGTGCCAGGCAAGAACCCCTTATTGACCCCTTAGAACTCTCAACCATCGCACCAGCTTCCATGGAGCCCAGACCCAATTTACCTTGGTATCCCAGCACCCCCAAGCCCAGAGAAGCATGGGGCTTGGTCTATGTTGGGTGTTTGCTATAGACCAAATGTTTGTGATCCCTGTCAAGTTCATGTGTTGAAGCCTAATCCCCAGTGTACCTGGAGGTGGGACCTTTGGGAGGTGCTTGGGTTATGAGAGTGGTGCCCTCACACATAAGATTAGTACCATCGTAAAAGAGACACTAAAGAGCTGCCTTGCCCCTTCCTTCAGGTGAGGACACAGCGAGGAGCCGGCTGTCTGTGAACCAGACAGCCCTCACCAGACGCAGAATCTGCTGGCACCTCAATTTGGACTTCCAGACTCTAGAACTGCAAGAAATTAATTTCTATTGCTCACAAGCCACCCAGTCTACGGTATTCTGTTACAGCGGCTGGAGCAAACTGAGACAGTACTTGACAGTGTTTTTCATGAAAGTTCTCCCTGCTCATTTTTAAGCCCACTGGTTCAGACAGAAGCCTCTGGGAGAGCTCTCCAGGGTCCACCCTGAAGGCTTCATTCCTTCTACCCAGAGCATCTCTGTGGAGAGGAAGAAAAAGCATCAGCCAAATGAGGTACCCCAGAGGTTCTGGGGAGCAATTCCTCTCTTCACATGACCATTTGGGAAACCCCCAGTGAGACGGAGTGTGCTTTTAAGCCGTGAAACCCACGCACATCAGGCCAACCACGGAGGTAAGCAGAAATGTAGAATACGGTGTCTCTCTTCCTTTTATTTTCAGAGAAATAATTAGGGATTCCGTGGAAGGCAGCCTCTAAGATGGGCCCCAATGACCCCCACCCTCCCTGTATCCTCACCCCCATGTCATCCTTTCCCTGTGACTGTGGACCAGTCTTAATAACTTGCTTCTATGACTAGAATAGGGCAGAAGTAATGAGATATCACATCTTCACAGGTTATAAAAAGCACTGTGGCTTCCATTTTGGGTGCTCTGCCTTACTCTGTCTAGAGTCACAAGACCCTGGGGTAACCAGCCACATGTCACAAGGCAGCCTGTGGAGATGCCCAGGTGGGAGGGACAGAACTGATTTGTTTTTCTAAGACCACCAGAGAGGGCACAAAAGAACCAGCGAGTAGGCAAGGCTAAAAGCAAAACTGCAAATTTATTCTTTGGTCATCTAGCTTCAGGGACCGGAGCTGGCGGGGGGGGGGGGGGGGTGGAGTTTCTAATACCATCCCGACAAGAGTGGGGGCTGAGAAAGCCCGCCCCCGGCGCATCTGCTGGGAGCGACTTTTCTAGGAGTGGAAGGGCAATAGGCGGGGCACGGGCATGTCGGGGGAGGGGGGGCGCTCCGCAGGTGCCACCAGGTAAATCTTGGTCTCCTCGGATTGACATTACCCGTTGCATGCCTGATTAATCTGCACCTTCCCGGGCGTCAGCTGCATTCTTGCACACACGGGAAGAGTTGGTGGTGAAGAAGAACCCAGAAGTGCACCATCCTGCCTCCGTTCGTCCAAACAAGAACCACATGAGTGAGCTTTGAAACTGATGCCCCCATGCCAGTAAACCTTCAGATAGGACCAAAGCCCCAGGCGACAGCTTGACTGCAGCCTCATGAGCAGTCTTGAGTTACAAGCACTCAGCTAAGCCGTGCCCGTATTCCTGACTCACAGAAAGTGTGAGATAACACACATTTGTTGTTTTAAGCTGCCATGTTTTAGGGTGACATGTTACACAGCAATAGATAACTAATACAGCTTCTTAGCCTGGCAAGAAGCAGGAAGAGTTAAAGAGTTAAGACAAGGTGATTCTGGTGAAGATGAGAAAGGTGCAGCTATCATGGGTGAGGATCTAACACCTGAGAAATTCAGAAAAGGATTTCTAGGACAATTCAGAGTTACAGCAGAGAAACTGAAGGCCAGGCCAGGCATGGTGTCTCATGCCTGTATTCCCATGCTTTAGGAGGCTGAGGCAGGAGGATCATTTTAGGCCAGGAGTTCAAGGTTACAGTGAGCTATGATCACACTACTGTCCCTCAGTCTGGACAACAGAGCGGGACTGTCTCAAAGGAAATTTTTAAAAAACAAGAAAGAAACTGGGCCAGGTGTGGTGGCTGACACCTATAATCCCATCACTTTGGGAGGTTGAGGCAGGTGGATCCCTTGACTTCAGGTGTTCAAGACCAGCCTGGACAACATGGCGAAATCCCACCTCTACAAAAAATACAAAAATTAGCTGGGCATGGTAATGGGTACCTATAGTCACAGCTACTCAGAAGGCTGAGGTGGGAAGTTCACTTGAGCCCAGAAGTTCAAGACCAGCCTGGGAAACATGGGAAAATGCCATCTCTACTAAAAATACAAAAGTTAGCCGGGCATCGTGGCATGCACTGGTAGTCCTTGGGAGGTAGAGGCTGCAGTGAGCCATGACCATGTCACTGCACTTCAGCCTGGGGGGACAGAATAAGACCCTGTCTCAAATAGGAAAGAAGGGAAAAAGGGAGGGAGAGCCAAATGGAGTTATACTTTTGGACTAGGGGCATGGGGCTACCCCAGTGCTGAGCTGCTCAGCTTGCTCTAGCCTCCTGGTCCAGCTTTAGTTAGCAACGGGTTCCACCTAGCAGCACCATAGCATCACCCAGGAAACTTCCAAATCTACTGCCGTCCACCCAGATAAGATCAGAATCTCAGGCAGTGGTATTTGGGCATTTGTGGATTATTTTATTTGTTTTTCTTGTCCAAATACCATTATTATTATTATTATTATTATTATTATTATTATTATTATATTTTTAAGTATCCTGGAGGGCCACCAGAGGGGAAGGGAATGAGCGCAGCTGTAATGGCTATGAGCTGGCTGGCAGGCCCTTGTGCAGCAGTATGTGGCCACAGTGCATGGGGCCTCAGGAACCCCAGGAACCTTTCTGCACAGGTATTACGGTTGCCATTTGCAGAGGAGGAAACAGAGGCTTAGGGAGGTTAGGAACAACCTCAGAGTTTCTAAGTACGAAGTGATGAAACCATGATTTGAATCAGTTCTTTCTGGCTTTAAAACCATAGATTTTCTTGAATAACCTTACAGTTTTGATTGTGTGCATTTCCTCCACACCTTTCTGTAGTCTTTCATTCCTGTTAACCAAAACCAGGGAAAGGGCAGGAGACACCACAGCCTCTGTTATTGTCCTACTGAAGTATCAAAGAATTCAGCGGTGTCTATGTGTTCACACAGCCACAATCTAGTGACAGAGAAAGGACACAAGACTAGAGCTGGGGGTGAGCTGTTTGTGATGCCTCAAGATGTTGAAGAACAATGAGCTGAATAACCCTCAGATGACATGAAAAAAACTTGTAAATAAGTTCCCAAAGTAGAAAGCAGATTGAGGATTCTCTGAGCACAGCCTAATAAAGCTTGGATCAGTTAGAGAGAAGAAGGCCAAATAAATCAAAACAAAATGTGACATGGTTCCTGGCCAAATGAAGAGCACTTGCAAAGCTGTCGGGCCTTGCTGACCAGAGGACAAATTTAGAGAGTCTCAGGTGAAAGAGAGGGGCCACTCCCCGAACTCTGTTCCCTTAAAATTATCAGAGCCAAGACAGGCACCTCTTTGCCCCTCTACTGGGGACTGCACCAAATATCCACTTGCTCATTTTCCTAAGTTATTTTTCTAGTGACGCACTTTCAAGGCGCATAAAAGGGTAGGAAACACAATTTCTATTTTCATGCAAATGCATGATTCTGTTTAAATATCTTATATGTAATCTCAGTATTTTCACACTCAAAGTGGATATTCCCTTCTGTTGCTATATAGTACAGTACAGTACAGCTTTGGACTAAAATTTGGCTTTGCACTTACTTTGCTGTGTGATTTGGATTAAAAGTTGCCACCTGTCTGAGCCTCAGTTTCCTCATCTGTAAAAATGGTGGTAAATTACCTAGGTAAGAGGCCATTCCGTGAGATAACATATGCCGGAGCCCATAGCCCCATGCCTGGCCCAAGACAGACTTTTGATGCAGAGCAGATGTGGTTGTTACAGAGGTCTTTTGATTAAAATATGTTTGACATCTCATTCTAAAATAATTTCAACCTACAGATCAAACTAATGGCACACGGAGGTATTACCGTTGAAAGTCCCAGCTCCCCCTGACTTCTAGGGACTGGTAGCCTCTAGCTATTGGTGAAACTGAGGCCAGGACCAAAGCAAGAGGGAACGTAGGTGGGGAGAGAGGAGCTCCCTCTGTCTACTCCCACTTCGGTGGAAGACTCTGGAACCTGAGGGGAAGCGCTGGGGAATTCCCATCTGGGTTTCTGCTGGGGCATTTGAGGAGGCTATGGAGTGGCTTCTCCAAATGTGACCCGCGCTCCAGCACGCATGCTGGGTGCTTCGCGCATTTTTCTTGTTTAGGTTCAGCATCCCTCTGGCCCCATGGCACATGGCAAATGTCTCATTAGCTGGCTTTCTATCACTTCTCTGACTCACCCCATCTGTTGGGAAAGACCTGGAGACTCTCACTTGTCCTTAACTACCAGCCAAAAGGCCACTTTCTTTGTTTCCAGACTCAAAGCAATTTATTAATACCAACTGCTTTGTCTTCTGACATTGCTGTGATTCCTGCTGAGTCACACCTCTGCATTCATGGTGTTTCAGAAATTCCCCAGAACTGACACTGGTAGAGGTGAGGGCAGAGTGAGGGCCTCATTGCTCTGGACATTGGCGGGGCTGTCCCTCTCGGGTTTACCTGATGTCCACCCTTTAATCAGTAATGACTAGGCTATGACAGGGACAAGGCTCAGGTCTAACGTCTGGGCTTATTGGAAGGCTCCTGTTCCTTTTGTTGTCTCTTCCTCTCTCATTCCTAGAGCCGCTCTGAATGCAGTGGGGCTCCCGCCTTATCCAGAATTGCTGTTCACAAAATGGACAGAATTCACTGCTCTTGGTGTGCTTTACAACAAAAAATGTTGATAAGTTGCTGTTGGGAACCCTTAAATTCACTTTGGGTGAGCAGCGGTTTCCCCGGCCCATCCCAGGCTGAATGGAAGTCATCCCTGCAGAGGGTAAAGCTCAGCCTCAGGGGTCAATCTGGATTTCTGCAGGGGCATCTGAGGAGGCTATCAGGTTCCCCAAACGTGAACTGAGTCCTGGTTCACATCTTGGGTGCTTCACATGGTCCCCTTCCCACCAGAACGGGAGAGACAGCTGGGTGTGGCTGGCTTCATGTCCTAATTCAACAAAAACAACGCACCTAAGAAAATGCATCTAAATACTTCAAAACATTTCCTCTTCCTTCAGCAGAGGTTGGAGATGAGCATAGACATTACTGATTTTTGACCCTATCAAGTGACCCCTGCTTGAAGCACCCTGCAGTACCTGCCAGTGCCTTCAGACCTGCAGCCCCCATGGAAAATTTCTGTCTTATTTCCTGCTACCACCACGATCCTTTCCTTACTTCTTAAACCATCTAAGAATGATGTTGATAATATTTTGTACCATCAAATACTTTTTGTAAAAAAGCACTTTTTATAAATAAAGCACAACTAAACTCAGGGTAAGAGCTGGCAGAACTCATCACTGATAACCCTTCTTTTCCACCTCCTGCCTCCTCCTGCCGCTACCATGTTGCCTTTTCCATCTCTGCGGCTAATGGCCACACAGGATGCCAGGCGAGGTCAACGACAAGGTTGCTAGGAAAAATCAGACAAAGAAAATTAAGCAGTGGCCTATTCTTGCCAGAAAACACTGTGATACCCCTTTGGGTTTTCATTGCTGGGGTCTTGAGGGCCACCCACACAGGTGACTCAAATCTTTCACTCTCTGTTGGTCTTTTGGGAGGGAATGTGGATCCACTGGAGTGCATGTAGGCCAACCCTCTTCTAGAGAAAAGTATAGCCACACTGGATGGCCATTATCATGGTCCCCAAAGCCTCCACAGCTGGTCTTCCTGCACCAATTGTGTGCTTTGCATCCAGCCTCCACCATCCAATGTACCACACAGGGGTTCATTGCATCCATCACCCCCTGATTTTTGTCCTTCCTTGTCATCCTGGGGCTCCTGCGGTGCTGGTTGGTGCAGAATGTCACCAGCAAGCAAGAAGGACCCCCCCACCCTCCTTCTGTCCTGCGGTCACAGCCTGGCTGGCATTTAGGGCACTTAACTCTTCCAATGAATCATATTCTCCACTCCTGCACATAACTTCCTAGAATGTCTCAGGAGACAGGCTGAACTCTCAGTACACTGCTTTTGGAGAATTATTGAAACACAAGAATAAGGATAGAGAGAAATATAACAAATGTCATACATCCACGTGGCTTTATCAGATCTTAATATTTTGCCATATTTGTTTCAAGCCTTTAGAAAAAATACATAAAACATTACAGACACAGCTGAAGACCTCCTTGATCGCATTCCCTTTCCCTACTCCTCAGACATGCCACAACCTTAAATTTACTGTGTATTAATCTCAAGCCTGTTTTTTTAGATTTTCCTACAGTATTCATTCCTAAGTAATATAAAGCATTGGTTTGTAAGTTTTCAATTTTATGGAAATATGTCCTGTTGTATCTATCTTCCTGAAACTCATGACTGTTTTTAGATTTATCCATGCAGATACCTGTTGCTCTGACTCCTTTAACTGCTGTATAATACTCTGTCATATGAACCTTATCAAAATTAATTTGTCTATTTTCTACTGATTGTTTTTCAGTTCCTTTTCAATTTTTCACTACAGACAATGATGCAGTGAATATTTGTGCACATGTGTGACAGGTTCTCCAGTCTGGATTCATGCTCTACATCCTCACCAGCCCAGTATGAGTTTCTTATGCTTGCCTTTTGTGTCAACACTTGGTAGTGGCAGACAAACATTTTGGCCAGTCCGATGTGTTGGAGGTTCTGTAGTTGATTTTGAGTGTCAGCTTGGCCAGGATGTTTCTGTGAGGGTGTTTCTGATGAGGATTTACATTGAAATTGGTGGTCTTTCAGTAAAGCAGATTGCCCTCCAGAGCCTGGGTGGGCTTCTTCCAGTGAGTTACAGGCCTGAATAGAGTAAAAGGCCGAGCTCCCTGAACAAGGGGAAATTCTCCAGCAAACTGTTCTTGGGACTTCGTCTGCAACATCAGCTCTTCCTGGGGTCTTCAGCCTGATGACCTTTTGACTTGAGCTGTAGCACTGGCTTCATTCTGAGTCTCCAGCCTGACAGCCCAGCATGCAGATTTTGGACTTACTAGCTTCCACAATCATGGAAGAAATATTGACTTTCATTATCATGGAAGTTAATTCCTTAAAATAAATCTCTTTTTATATACATGTAAATCCTATTCATTTTATTTCACTGGAGAACCCTAATACACAGGTGGCATACTGTTTTGTTTGCTTATTTCTCTGATTACTAAGAGGTAATCTTCTAGTCAAATGCTCATTTGCCCTTTGAGCTGCCTTCATCTGTAACTTGTTCATGTCTTTTGGTCATTTTTTCCATTGTGCTCTTTGTTTTTTCTCATTGACTTGCCAGTGCTCATGTATTCTGGATTCTGGCCTTTGTCAGTTATATGACTGCATTGCAAATATTGGTTTCTGGCTTGACATTTAACATTTTTTATGAACAATTAGAAAACTTTAAAATACAACCCAACTTACTAAACCAAATAGTCTATTAATTTTTGCATTAAGGGTCTTTTTGTATATAGTTGAAGAAAATAATTTCTTACTCTGAGTTCTTAAAGATAGTCTTCTATATCTTCTTCTAAATTATTTGAAGTTGTTGTTTGTTACACTTAGGTATTTAATCAACCAAGGATTTGTTTTTACATGTGTGTTGATACAAGGATCTAATTTTATTACTCTTGTATGGATAAACTATTTTTCCTAAGTTATTTCTTGAACGAGCCCACCCCTTCTTTTTACTGATCTGTAATGACTCCTCCGTTATATATGAAATTTCCACAGATGCACAGGTGAGTTTCTGAGTTCTCTAATTTTCTATTGATCTATTCACTATCTATATATCAATATTGTACTATGTTAATTATTATAAATATATAATTAGTCTTGATGATTATCAGCTTGTCAAATTTCACACACACAAAAATCCCCTTCAAGATTTTGGATAGAATTGTATTGAATTTAAAGAACAATTAGGAGATGATATTGACATCTTTCTTTCCTTTTTTTTTTTTTTTTTTTTTTGAGATGGAGTCCAGCTGGAGTGCAATGGCGCGATCTTGGCTCACTGCAACCTCCACCTCCCGGTTCTCCTGCCTCAGTCTCCTAAGTAGCTGGGATTATACAGGTGCCTGCCACCACGCCCAGCTAATTTTTTGTATTTTTAGTAGAGACGGGGTTTCACTATGTTGACCAGGCTGGTCTTGAACTCCTGGTCTCGTGATCTGCCCTCCTCGGCCTCCCAAAGTGCTGGGATTACAGGCATGAGCCACAGCGCCAGGCCTGACATCTTTCTTAAATCAACACTAGCTTTTCCATTTAGGAACATGGTGAATCACTCCACTCACTCATATTTTCTTTCATGACCCTCAGCTGTATTTCCAAGTTTCCTCTAAAACCAACCAATGAACGAAGAAAAATCAAAACCAAGCAATGTGCACATATTTTGTTTAATGTATGCAGAAAGATCTTATAGCTTTAGTTGAAATATAAGACTCATTCTCCTGTTGTATTTCCTAATTGGTTATAATTAATACATATAAATTGTATCCAATTTTGTGTATATATATTTGTTAGACTCTATTTTCATTTGAATAGTTTATTAGAAAATTCTCTTGAATTTTCTATGTAGATTATCATATTTCCTGCAGATAAAAATATTCTTGCTTCATTCTAAATTCTTATTCTCCTATTTCTTTTGCTTGTTTCATTGCCCTCAGTATGGCTTCTAGGATACTGATGAATGGACATATTGACAATAGACATCCTTGTCTTGTTACTGATATTGATGGGTATGCTTCCAAAGTTTCATCATGAATTATAACGTTTACTATATACACTTTTGATAGATAACCTTTATCACATTAAGGAAGTTCCTTACAATTGCTATTTTCAGCACTCAGCTTGCTTAAACCTCTCATGATTTTGAAATAAATTCATGTCAGGCTATAAATTTACATATATATATATATATATATATTTTTTTTTTTTTTTTTTTTTTTTTTTTTTTTTTTTTCCAACAAGATCTCACTCTGTGACCCAGGCTGGAGTGTAATGGCATGATAATGGCTCACTGCAACCTCCACCTCCTGGGATCAAGCAATCCTCTGAGCTCAGTCTCCCAAGTAGCTGGGACCACAGGCACTCACTACCACACCCGGCTAATTTTTTGTAGAAACAGGGTTTTGCCATGTTGCCCAGGCTGGTCTCAAACTCCTGGGCTCAAGTGATCTGCCTGCCTCTGCCTCCCAAAATGCTGGGATTACAGGCATGAGCCGCCAACTCGGCCCCTCTAGATATCCATTTCGTTGCTATTCACATCTTTGATTCATAATGTTTTATTATTCAGTCTATTTCAAATAAATTTCTGTTGTACTTTCTTCTTCAGCTTATTAGTTACTAGCGAGTGAATTTTTGAGTTCCCACATATATGAGTTTGAGACTATATTTTAGTATTGACTTCTAATTTAATTGGGTTGTGTTAGAGAATATGATCTGTGTTATTCTGATGATTCTAGATATTTGTTGAGTTCTTTGTGACCCAGTATGTGGTCAAAATTTTAAATAATCTATGTATCACCATCTGTTTTTAAATGATCTATGATGACCATTTATCTTTGGCTGCAAAGTTTTACACACACACACACCCATTAGATAATGCTTGTTACTTTTGTTTTTCAAATCTTTTATAACCTAGTACTTTTTAAATTGCTTAATTTATCAACTTTTGATAAAGTTAAATGGGTTGAAATCTTAGACTTGTAGTTCTGTCAATTTGCTTACTATATTTTGAGGTGTGTGTGTGTTAGACACATATACATTTGGGCCTGTGACAGCTTCTGAGTGGGTTGATGCCTTGATTATTATGTAGTCTCTCCCCTATTATAATCTGTCTGCTATTGCTAGCATTTAAATAGTGTATATTTTTCCGTTCCTTTATTTTCAGCCTTTCTGTGTGATTTCATCTTAGATGGTATCTTGGAAGCAAGACGTATCTGGACTTTTTAGAAATCTAATCTGATCATTTTATGTCTTGGAGTAGGTAAGTTTCCATTTGCTGTCGTTACAGACATACTTTAGTTTGTTATTATTTTGCTACCATGTGTTTTGGGTTTTTTGGGGTATGTTTTTGGTTTTGTTTTGAGACAGAGTCTCACTCTGTCACCCCGGCTGGAGTGCAGTGGCACAATCTCGGCTCACCGCAACCTCCACCTCCTGGGTTTAAGTGATTCTCCTGCCTCAGCCTCCCTGGTAACTGGGATTACAAGTGCCTGCCATCACGCCCAGCTAATTTTTGTATTTTTAGTAGAGACAGGGTTTCTTCACGTTGGCCAGGCTGGTCTCGAACTCCTGACCTCAGGTGACCTGCCTGCCTCGGCCTCCCAAAGTGCTGGGATTACGGGTGTGAGCCACCACACCTGGCTGTATTTTGTTTTTAAATTCTCTTTTTTTCATCTTTCTTGCCTTTTTCTATTACTCTGTGACCTAATGAGTAACGGAGTGAGCCCCGTGAAGAGTGGAGTCTGCCATCAGGAGTGGACTATGCCTGGCATCCCAGAGCAGGCTGCTGTCTCGAAGCAGTCAGTGCTCCTAGGGCTGAGCCACTGGCCCTGAACAACCATTCCTTGGATAAAGAGAGAGGCTAACTCAAGACCCATCCTAGGTCCATAACATAACTCTGTTTCCAAAGTCTTTTTTTGTTTGTTTGTTTGCTTGACATTGCAGGGCACCTACTCTGTGCTCACTGCTGGGATCACACAGGGGAATGACCAAAGCTCCTTGGCCTCAGACACCCCCACTTAGTGAGAAGGTTACCTGTGGAGACAACTCCCTTGCCAGGTGATAAGAGGTATGATGGAAGCACCCACAGAATGTTTGAAAAGACTTGGCAAAAGTGGGGCCATGGTGTTGCCTTTGTCAACAGCTGGGTAAGCTGATCAGCAGCCATCCCTTTGGGCAGGTCCATGCTCCATTTCTCCACTGTCCTCACTGAGGCCAGACTAGGTTAGGCAAACAAGGCCCAACGAGCCAACTTTAAGGAGGCACTCACCTCCCAGTGCTAGCCTTGTACTTGCAAAGCCCCAAGAGTGAGTGCTTCCTTAAAACATGCATCCTGGGCACCTTCCTAGCCTTGCCCTAGCCCTAGTCCTGTCCCTGGTCTCCACCACTCCCTACTGCCTCCCCCAACAGTGAGGCCATGTATAAATGGTCACATCCTGCTTGCTCTGTTGTTCGTCTACTGCTAGAGTTAAGAGAAATGTGAGTTTTCTAGTATGCTTGTCTCCATCAAAACTGAGTAAACAAAATATAGACCAAAAAGAGTCCTGGACTTCACCTGCCTGATTCACCTGTTACATTCCCCATGGTCTTGAGTTTGAGAACCTGAGGTTCTCAGCCTGACTACAAGGTCCGTGAGTGCCAAGGGCAAGTGTTCTATAGTAGGAACTTTAGTCAGAGGAACAATGGGAACAAATGTCTTTTAGAAAAATAACTCTGGCTTTGGCGGTCTGAGAGATGATGTGGACTAAGAAATTAAGAGGCTCCTGAAAAGGTGAGGGCATAGAGAAGGGAAGGTGAGGGCAGCTGTGCTCACTGCAGGAGTCAAGACAAGGTTGGATGAGGTAGGACTTAAGAATTACTAGATGGTTCTATCAAGACTTCCTGGTCAGTGGTGAGGCCATAAACAAGAAGGGAATATGGAAGAAAGTGGACATTTGCTTTGGGCAAGCTGAGTTTGAAGTCAGGACATCAGAGTATGCCGGAATCACAAGGACCATTGCTGAGAAGACTCCCCCCACCACACAGACCCCTCCCTCCACTCTGAGCTCTCTCTAGGGCAGGAGTCCCACATGGCTTCTCAAATATGCCTCTGCTGGAGCCCAGCATAAAATATCCCCCAGCCGGACAGCCAGGTTAACTTATTGTTAGCAGGCTGAAAAGAAGGCTGTTATTTCACAGCAGAGATAAAAGTTAATCACAGATTAGGACTGCCCAGAAAATATCGATGACTTCATCCACTTGAGTACTAGCCTGGGGGAAGTGTTCACCACTCCTTAGTTGTCAGACCAGTCCAGCCAGTTCCCCGACTCCCTCTTTAAAATGCAGGCCCAGACTTTAACAAAAGCCTGGACCCATGAATAGACAGCATTCATAGGCGGGTTCTGAGTCATTCTGCAGACCTACTGCGTGCCCTGACTTCAAGACTTCTGATTGGAGAAGGTCTCTGCTTACCTTCCGCCCTGCCTTGTCACCGGACTCTCCCTCCCACTCTCCCTCTCTCATTACAACTTTTATCTGGCGGCACCATCACCCCGGGAGACTCCAAAACAGAAAACCAGACAGACCGTGGTTACAAAATAAAAGGCCTGTGTTTGGAGGTAAGGGGATTTCTCCGTTCTGACCATCCAGATTGAGGACTAGAGAATCTATCCCTTTCGGTAAGATGAAAATGGATGAAATTCAAGCTGTGTTTGAAATAAAGATTTCATAAGTTATTATTGTTGGTTCCAAAGTATTAGGCAAATACTACAGGGGTCCATGGGGAGCCCACAGAGCGGGACACAGAAAGCAGAAAGCTCTCTTAGGATGGTACAGGCAGGGGCACCAACTCTGTCCTCCTGAACTGGAGGATCACCTTCACACATTACAGTTGTGAGCTCAGCGGGGTAAAATGCACACTACACAGATACCCCCTGAAGCATGTGACATTCCCCAACACCCCCAGCTTTGACTATAACAGAACTAGTGTGGATGCCAAAACAAGATGCCCCAAATGGTTAAAGAACCTGACGACTCTTTGTAGCGGAATAGTTGACTATGCCGTTGTTATTCCCAAAGACGGAAGATGGAATCATCAGAAATTACAGTGACAGGGGTTCCTGTTTGGTAGTCTGCCCAAATGGTAAGGTCCAAATCCTCAGTCTCACTTTCAAGGCCCTCCATGATCCGCAACTCCCCTCCTCCTCCTCCTTTTCTTTTCTAAGCTTTTTCTTACTATTGCCCTTCCCAGGGCCTGCACCCACCAACTGTTCCAAATATCACTAGTTGGTGATACCACGAACGATGAACCATGGGGTTGGCCTTCTCTCCAGCTGAGAACACACCTGCTTTAGCTCAAGCCTGTCCAACCCATGGCCTGCAGGCTGCATGTGGCCCAGGACAGCTTTGAATGTGGCCCAACATAAATTCGTAAACTTTCTTAAAGCATTATGAGATTTTTGCGATGATTTTTGTTGTTGTTCATCAGCTATCATTAGTGTTAATGCATTCTATGTGTGGCTCAAGACACTTCTTCTTCCAGTGTGGCCCAGTGAAACCAAAAGATTGGACCCCCCCGCAGTCTTTATGCTCATCGAAATGTCCGCTTCCTTCAGGCCCCAATGTGTCCCAGCTCCTCTGAGAAGCCTTCCTTGGGTTCCCACTCTCTTGGAAATTTTCTCCTCTGACCCCTCCCCTAGCATATGTTGGCCTCCTACTCACTCATCCTCTGGGCCAGTCATTTGGCATACAATGGTGCAAGAATGGTATAAGCAGTACACGTTGTTGTGTTTCTGCAGAAGCCGTGTGGGGAGAGAATGAGTTGGGGGGCCAGGATCTGGAAGCTTCCAGTGGATGAAGAGTATGAGATCAGTGCTACTACCAGGTGGGAAGGCTCCGGATTATTAAAAACCAAACAGGTGGTGTTCCAGGGGTCAAGGAGAGAGAGCCCAGAGTGTGCAGGCCACTCAGAATATGCAGGGGAAGAGCAGGATTTGATTCAGGAGCTAGAGAGACCCCAGGAGAAGACAGGGAGACTAAACTGACACCCTCCACCACAGGGAGTAGAAAGGCACAAGAGGATCAATCAAAGCTCCGTTCTGTTCCCAATCCATCCAGTCCCGATGCTCCAGAGAGAAGGGGAGGCACCTGTACACAGGTACTGGGCATGATTGAGGAGACAGTGCCCAGGAGCCCAACTTCCTCGAAGTGAGAGAAAGGACAGAGATAGTAAGATCTGCACACTTCCACATTTTAGAGAATTTGGGAGACCCATATTGGATTTGGACCATGGTTCTTATTTGTATTATTTTCTAAGTGGTAGATGTGCTTAATCCCAGCACCTGGCTAAACCAATGACAACAGCGGCTTTCCGACCGGAAGGACCTTGCCACTTGATAGCACACGCTGTACCTCCCTTGCATGTCCCTGCTTCCAAGCTTTGGGGATTTCTAGGACTGTTTTCTCCTGGTTTCCTTGTGTCGTGTGGGCTCCTTTATAAAATATCTCCATATAATAGTGCATGACATGCTCTATTACAAAACACAAACGTGTCTCTCCAAGACAGCCTGGGGGCAGCGAGCTGGGGCGTGGCAAGGAGACCAACTGGAACTACAGGGGAGCCTAGCGGACACACAGAGCACCGCTCTTACACCACAAGCCTGCTGCCCCAGCGTGATTTAATGCATGATGAAAGCAGAGCGTTTAATATGTTCTACAGAGTTTTAAAAAAAGAACAATAGCGTTTGTCCCAAGTGTGGGGTGGAGGCACACACTCTTCTGAGATGTGGAGCAAATTTCATATCTCAAAAGAGAAAAAGGATGACAGTTCCCGCTCAGTCACCAAGTCTGATCCTCAACCCTGGAACTCCTCAACCTGCCCGAGCCCAGAAGTGAGGCTCCTTGTGAACACCACAGAAATGCAATGACTGTTTTGATTTTCCATAAGGGACAGCACACTGTTCCAGGAGGCATATCCAGTCTAAATGAACTGCATCTGTGAAACTTCCTAGCACAGTCCCAGCACATCGCAGAAGCTCAACTAATGTTATTTTCCCTTCCCAAGAAAGCCTGAAGCCTTTGAAGGAACCATGATTGGGAAGGCATCAGCATTTGCTTTTTGCCGGCATAAATTTGGACCACCGGTCTGTCGGCGGTGGCCCCTGCCAGCGGCCGTGGTCTGCTAGGGAAGTACACCACACACACACCCGCCCGCCGCAAGGAAGACCCCATTGCCCACCGATGTCCTCTTTCCGGTGTCCTTACATTCCTGGCCGAGACCCTCCCTTCGGTCACGCCATGAGGTCAAGGCCTGGGTTGCCATTATCTCCTGGAAGCCAGTGCAGCACTTGGAGCTTAGAAGATGCACACAACTCTTTGTTAAAGAACAAAGAAATGGGGGAAAATTTTAAAAAGAAAATAAACAAAAAGAGGGTGAGATGAAGACTGTGGCTGAGGCTTTGTTTTCAGGCTAATAACAGGACACTCAGCCCATTCTCAAGGAAACTTCAACATCGATAATTCAAATGTCTTAGAAATTGTACATTGGAAGAGGAAATAAAATGTTTTTTTCAGCTATTTTAGGTTTACAGGTATCTAAATGAAGCACAGACTGTAGAATGTTGTTCAGAAGGGAATTAAATTTGGATTTCATCCTTCCCAGGGACTTGGGGCACTGCTTGTCACTTTGACTCAAATGGAGAGTCCCTGCCACCTTCATCTGACCACACTGTGCTAAGCGCCCAGCCCCAGGGTATAGCTAAGCCCTACACCAGCTGCAGTGAGCCGCTTGGCCGGGTGCCCTCCTAGATCCTCCCTGCCCTGTCCCCCGGCTCTCTGTCCCCTGCCGTCCTCTTCTCTAGGACTGTTGAAACTTCTCCTCATCTGCTCAGCTTCACACAAAAGGGCTCATATTTTACAGACTGAGAGCTCCCTTCCTGTGTGTTGGCAAACTAACACATCACATTGCTTGCATTTAATCTTCAGGTACTTTTTCTCTTTTTTTACTTATAAAATTAATATAAGCGTATGCTCTCGTAATCAATACAATTTAGATAAAATCCCTTTTTGCAGAGGAAAAACACTGCAGAAAACCATTTAGATAAAGCGAGAGTTCCTCTGGGCCCTCCCACTCCCATTTGCATTTTCTTTTCTGTGGACTAACTGGTCATCTTCTTTATCGATTTGTCTATGAGGTTGTTGATCTTGGTCTTTTTTCTTATTAATAGACAGGAGTTCTTCATAGAGCCTAGATAACAATCCAGAATTCATGTGTATACATATGCATTTATCTATATGTATAAGCACATTACACACATACATATACATATGCACACATACAAATATCTTAGAAATATCTTCTCCAGCTCTGTTGCTTGTCTTTTATCTCAGCTTATAGAGTTTTCTGATTTCGAATCAGAAGTCTCACATTTTGTTGAAGGTAGACATCACTCTTTCTCTATTTGCTTTTGTGATTTGTGTCTTGCTCAAGGTCTTCCCTTTCCTACCTCCATGTCATAAGCATGTTCTCCACTATATTCTTTCAGTCTATAATCTTTCTTCCATAGGTAGCCAATGTCCAGCACGTTTGGTAATGACACCTCCTCGGTGAAGTGCAAGGCCACCTTGACCCCAGCTCCCATGGGTCTGTATTCAGGGGAATTTTGAGGTTGTTTTTGCTGCAGGGTGTCAGGACTCCTTCCTCTCTGATTCTTGGAAAAGTTTACTGTTTGCTACTGGCTTTCTGGGCTCTCCTCCCTGCGCAGGTGGGGTGTGGAGGGTAATCAGAGTCAGTCCAGAGGTTGCTCAAAGTTTCAGTTTATCTCCAGCCACTATTTGCTAACTCATTTGAGAATTCTGCCAAGATAAACATCAGACAGACCCTCCTACGGTTCACTCAGTCTGCTCCCGGGAAAACTAGGACATGTGTCTGCTCTCCTGGCATCCCTGAGAGTGACTGATCTCTGAGTGACCTTTCATTGGCCAGACTCCCCCAAGGGAAATGTCCACCAGCAGAAAAAGTAGGGGAAAAAAAAATCCCTTTTTGCAGAGGAAATACACTGCAGAAAACAAACCTAGTCTAACGCCGCCTTTTAAAACATAGCTTTTAGACGGAAAGAGTTCGCCCTTCCTCCCTCCCCCCGGTCACTCTTGAGATGACAATTTCAAATCCCACATAACTTTCACAGTGTGTTATTCCCATGCAATTACCTTGTTAGGTTTCATACATTTAGAACACTGAGGGGGACAGCGGATGCTGCTCCTCAGTCTCCTGGTTATCGGGACACTCCTACGCTCAGACGGGTCCACGATGCACCCTTCTCCCACTCTTCATCCCTTTTCTGGCCAACCCTCTTGCTCTCCCAGAGGATTTTAAAAACCTGTCTTGCTCCAAAAAGCAAAGAATGACAATTGCTTCAGAAAAATACCTAACTGGAAGATCCACTCCCTGACCATGGAGAGCCCACTACGGGCCTAGAAACGCGAGGCAGGGACTTGAAGATGCTGCACACATCCTGTGTGGGAGTGGGAGGAAAGCTGCTGCTTCCTCAGCATTGAAACAGAGAGGGTCATTTCAGCCTTGCAGGGGATGACCAGCCACCACTGGAATTACCTGATGGCATCACATTTGCTCCTCACGTCAACATTCCAGTGTGGGAGCGACTGCTCCCTGAAGACACTCGTGGCGCGATAAACAGCAGTCAGTGGAATCAAGGCAAGGGTGAGGTCCTCTTCTTTCTGCCTCCTTCTCACCATGGCACCTTGAGGGAGGCCCTTTGTCCCTCGGGCTCTTGCATTTTCTCATTTGCACAATGAAGAGGATCCCATCTTCACCGCTGTGTTTAGAAATGACACAAGCTCACTGAAAACCTCTGCCGCCTCGAAGATACAGAATCGCTGGTGAGGCTCCTCGTCTGAGAGCCAGGGCTCTGCTCCCCTCCGGGCCAAGTCTATCAATTGTTCTTTGGAAAACAAAAGTTGGCGGCATTAAAACTGGGCCGTTCCAAGTGTTCTTTATGTTTTATAAGTTTTATAAGGTGAAAGTCAATATTTAGATGATGGTTAGAAATGTCTTTTGGGGGCTTTATCGTTTTCTAACATGGAGTCGGGGGACATATTACCTCGGCAGGAGCATGTAGGCCAGGGCTGAGAGGAGGGAACCATGTCAGGGAGGCCGGTGCCTGGGGAGGGAAGGTCTCCTCCTGTGAAGGGCCTGGCCCTCATGGATTCCCCACTTCCAGGCGACTTTGTGTCCTCAGAGAAGCTAACCTGATGTGCATGCTACTGACGTTGCCCCGGCCGTTCCTGCCTGGCCAATGGAACCCTCTGTCTGGAGTCTGTGGATGGCAGACCCTCTGATGGTGTGGAGCGTGGGTTTTTGGAAGCAGGTCTCTCACTGTCATCCAGGCTGGAGGGCAGTGGCACACACCACCACACAGGGATAATTCTTTTATTTTTTGTAGAGACACGGTCTCACTATGTTGCCCAGGCTGGTCTTGAACTCCTGGGCTCAGGAGGTCCTCCTGCCTCGACCTCCCAAAGTGCTGGGATTACAGTCATGAGCCACTGTGCCCAGCCTTGGAACATGATTTTTAAAGGTACCTCTGAGGTGAATTTGAAAACCAGTTCAGGAAGTTGGAAAGGAGAAATTCCTAGAATCCTGTGCGACTGCTGGGTTCCCTAAGTATTTCCAGTGCCAAGAGGGAGCTGAAGTCAAAAGGAGCGGATGACACGGGAGTCTTGCCAAATAGGGAGACAGGGCTCGGGTGCGGGGAGGTAAGGCTGTGTGCCCAGCTGTGGGAGAGGGAGGAATCTTCTGGAAGTCCTCTGGGATGATGGCGCCCATTTCTTTTGCTAAAGCCAGTGTTAACAAGTGTTTCAGTCTCAGCCATGCCCCATACCCTGGCTCCCCAATCCTGCCCCAGCTCAAGCTTCCCCGCATTGGGTTTTCACCCCATTTCTCCTCTTGCACTTGCCTCTCCCCTGCTACCCCGCCAATGACACCGCCAAAGAAATTGGGCCCGGACAGATCACTGCAGTACATAACTGCATGCAGTACATGACGAATTCCACACCACCAGCCCAGAAAGGTCATCTCTTGTAGTTGCCTCAGCTGCAAAGTAGGGTTAATAATACCAGCCTGGCAGACTGTGTGATTACACTTAGTAAGAAGACTCAGGTTAAGAACATTCCTAAGGTGATCTCCAAAGAATCCCAGGGACTGTGAATAAAATGTTAAAATAACCTTTCTGCTTTCCTTGTCCCTGAATCTCATTTATCCTTGAGAGAAGATCGATGAGGTGTTTCCCTGAGGCCAACTTCCAGGTAACACAAATTTCATGGGGTACCTCTAAGCACTTAAATAAAGCACATTATTCTTCTAGTATTTTATGTGACCGTAATTCTAGAACTGTACACATTTTCTGCCTTTAGAAGAAATGCACAGGGAATTGGAGTGAAGGGTTTTCTTCAGGACTCAGGAGTGCAAGTGACAGGACTCTCCCTGGTGTTGCATTATGCAAATGAGCCCCCACCCATCAGTCCTGGGCCCCTCACCATGCAGACCAAGACTGGGCGTCATTTTGTGTCAATTATCTCTCTCTCTCTCTTTGTTTTTTTTTTTAGTTTACATGAAGGCAATTTATTAACAGAAAACATTTTGAGGAGTCCTGTTCACAGATGGCAGCCATGGCAAACCCCGTTCCTGCAGGTGCTGTTGGAGGGGATGGGAATGACATCCTCAATGCACCTGATCTTCATACCTAAGCGGGCCCCAGGTCCAGGGATCTCAGTCCTATTTCCTTCTGTGGCCTGGAGTTTGATGTAGGGCAGTGATGCCTGGCTCCTTGCACCTCTAGACCACATAGACCACATCCTGGGTGGCCAGTGTGGCAGCATGTGGAGAGGATTCATCTGACCACCCTTTACCTTCATCCCACCAGTCACACAGCATATTTTTTTTTTTTTTTTTTTTTTTTGCCAGAAAGATCAGTGACATGGACAAATGTGTCATTGAAGGATGCAAAGATATGATAGATGTCAAATACATTCTGTCCTTCAGCCTTCTGAGGTCTGGGGCTGATGACCTGTTCTTCCTTCTTTTCCTTCCCCTTTCAAGGTATCATTTCTGTGTATCATCTCCAGACTCTGCACCAAAAAGCCCTGTGAATTCTTAGATCTGTCTTTGAAGTCCCTTTTCTTTCTGTGTCCTGTTGCCAGCTGCCATCTCTGGCTCTCCTTGCCTCCTCTTGGCTCTCCACCCTACCTTAGCTCTCAACTGCTCTCCGAGGAAAACCCAGCACCAAGAGTGGTCAGATTGGCCTTTAATAGGGAGGTGTTGATGAGTTTGTGGCAGCTCAGAGGCTCTCCATGTCTGAGCCGTGCATTCTTAGCCCTGAGAAAACACAGGCTGTTGCTGTGGGTCTAACTGCCAGATCCAGGGGCCCTGGTTGCATTTGTATGATACACCTCCCACTTTGTGGCTGGGTGTGTCCTCGGATTTATTTTAGAATAGTTATTTTCTATGTCTGTGGGGAATTGTGCTACTAGCACGACCACTTTATTGGAAGGATCCAATAAAGAAAGCAGTGGGTGGTCTCTCGAACTTGTGTTATAATATAATCGTATTACAATAGGAGGCAGCATGGTTTAGCGGCTCAAAGTTTAAGCTGCTTGGTTGTGTCATTACTAGCTCTATGCAGTTTCTGGCTTCATTAAATTACTATATGCAAAAAGATGAGCGGAGCAGAGGCCTGCATCTCTGCTGAATCCTGTCAAGTCCTCATATGAGGGCCTGGCACAGATTATGGGACTGAGAGGATGCCCACCCCTCCCTGGAAAGCAGGGTGAGAGGGGCAGGGAAGGGGCGGGAAGCTGTCAGGACAGGGGGGCCTAGCTTGATGGTGGCTTTGTCACATCCCATATTTAGCCTAAGATGGAGCTATTTTGGAGCTGATTCAGTTCCTGGGGATATTTTTTTCTTTTTATAAGATTCAGAACCACTCTGAGCTAAAACCAAACTTTATCTGTAAAATAGAAATAATACTAGCTGCCTAACAGGGCTATTGTGGAAGTTAAATGGAGAAATGTACCTCAAAGGCTAAGAACAAGGCCCAGGCAGGACAAGCACTCAACAACAGGTAGCACTCAACAACAAGCACTCAACAACAGCTAGCACTCAACAACAAACACTCAACAACAGCTAGCACTCAGCAGCTAGCAGTCAACAACAGTTAGCACTCAGCAACAAGCACTCAACAACAGCTAGCACTCAACAACAGCTAGCACTCAACAGCACTACAGTGTTGTATGTTATTGAGTGCTTATCCTGTCCTGGGCCCTGTTCTTTGAGGGCTCTGTTCTTTGTTCTTTGCTATCTTTGACAGCATTTCTTAAATCATTTTTGAAAATTATTTTTCCCTTTCTTTTTTTGTGAAATAATGTCCCTATAGCCACCAGGCACAGAGCAATGGGGTAAGGGTCTTTTTTTTCTGTTTTTAACAGCACAGCCTTCTTAGCAAACCTTTCCTGGCCTTCTTTAGAGTGGCCTCAGAAGGACACTGTGTTGCATTCGAGGGTTGTATATCAGTCAGGCCTTTAATACTAGTTGACACTTTTTGGGGTTTCATGGCACTAGAGAGACCACTTTCTGTTCCTCCTGAGGAGTAGACTGAGTCAGGCTATTGGGTGGGGGTGACACTTCTCTGTCATCCCCTATAAAATCCCAAGAACCCATGAATTGTTCCCCCACAGAGGTCTTCACATTGCGATGAGAGGAGGCAAACTCTTGTGAGACCTTGGAAGAAGTATCGATAGCGTTCGACAATCCCAATCCCAAGTCAAGGTGAGAATTCTTTTCAATTTCATGGGAACCCTGAGTTGAAGGAAGCCCTGCTCATCCTGTTAACATGGTGGTGGCTGCTGGGATCAGAGTCAAACAGCATGCTGAATAGGCTCTGGCTCTCTTCTGACTCAAAAATCCCAGAGTAGTCTTGGACCAGTTCTGAAGAAGATGCTTTATATGCTGCAGCACAGAATGTTTTGGGCTTTTGGGTCTTTTCATTAAGAATGTGTAACTATTACCTCCCTGTTGGGTGAACCTGTGGAACTAAAACTTGAGGCGGGATGCATTCTTCTATCTCTTAGGACAAACCTCTCCAGACAGTCTCCCTGGAAGTGAGCCATGGGGCATGCTATTGTAGTTGGAGAGCCAGCCATGCTGTGAGGGAAGAGAGTGCTGCTATGGTCTGAACATTTGTGTCCCCCCAGACTTCATATGGAGAAACCTAGCCCCCAGTGAGAGAATTAGGAGGTGGGGGCTCTGGAAGGTGATTAGGTCATAAAGGCAGAGCTGTCATTAATGGGACCAGTGCCCTTATAAAAGAGGCCCCAGAGAGTTTGTCTGCCCCTTCTACCATGTAACGATACAGCAAGAAGGCACCATCTCTAAACCAGGAAATAGGTTCTCATTAGACACCAAATTTGCCAGTACCTTGGTCTTAGACTTTCCAGCCTCCAGAACTGGGAGAAATAGTTTCTCTTGTTTGTAAGTCACCCAGCTTACGGTATTTTGTTACAGGAGCTCAAATGCCTTAAGACAGTGGCGCTTAGAATCAGAGGCTTGGGGCCACACTCCTTGAAGTTAAACTTGGCTTGTGACTCACTTTGGCCAATGAAATGTGAGTTGCGGTAATGATGTCTCTTCTGGGAATAGACCTTCAAGCCCAAGGCTTGATACACCATGTCCCCTTTCCGCTGCCATAGAGACTGACAGTGCTACTGTGGGGGATTCTTTCATCCAACACTCCTAAGTAAAGTGACAGAGAATAGAACCTTGCTGAGTCAAGATGGCCATATAGCATGCGCAAGAGATAAATGTGTGCTGGGTGCAGACACTGAGTCTGGGTTTATTTTTTACCAGAGCATAACCAGCCTGTCCTGGTGAATATAGTTAACAGCCAACAATATTCCCTAATTGCCACATTTTACACATGGCCAGTGGAGCCTTATAAATTTGAGAGCTAGGAATCTTCCCATTTTACAGATGAGAAAACTGAGACCCTGAGCAGTAACAACTCATACTTGATGCTGAAACTCAACCTTAACCACCTACCACCACCTACCAAGCCTGATCTGCAGCAGGCAGCCAGCACATTCACACTGAATCTCTCAGACATTTGCTCTCGGCTGAGCAGACATTGGCAGAAACTGACTCCTTCCTTTGTTTCTGAGGCAAGAGGAGGCATTCCTCATGGGAAACGGGGTGAGGACAGGAAAGACAGCTCCTAGGAAACACACCCATCCATCTAAGTCCCCAGGAGGCCAAGTCAAAGGTGTAGGGTCGCTCTATACCCATCGCTTGGCCCTACTGTGCCTGGAATCCCCCCATGAAGCCACCAGAAACAAAAACCTCTGGGAAAAGAGACGGTGGGGCTTTCCTCAGAAAGTAATGACTTATTCTGGATCAAATGCCCACTGGGCCAAGAAGGTGAGTGGCCTAGTCAGTTTGCACTGCCATAGTGGAATACCATTGATGGGATGACTTGTCAACAACTGCAAATTACTTCTCACAGTTCTCGAAGTCCAAGATCAGGTCCCAGCATGGCCAGGTTCTGGCAGGGACCCTCTTCCAGGTTGAAGACTTCAACGTCTCATTTTCTTGCATGGTGGAAAGAGAGTGAGAGAGCTCTCTGGGGTGTCTTTCATGAGGGTGCTAATCCCAGTCATGAGGGCCCCACCCTCGTGACCTCATCACCTCCCAAAGGCCTCATCTCCTAATATGATCACCTTGGGGGTTAGGATTTCAACATATGAATTTGGCAGGACACAAGCAATCAGTCCATAACTGTGACACACAGGAGGAAACTGCAGGCCAGACGGGGAGAGTGGTAAGGAAGGGAACAGGTGCTTCCTCTCCACAAGGCAGCTGCCATTCTGCTGAGCATCTGCAGGTGGGAAGATGCCCAAGTGTTGCCAGAGCATCCCATTTTCCAAGACAAGTTGGAAAATATAGATTTTCTTTTTAACATGAAAGGTCAGCTCCTGATCTTTACATCTTGATAGTTCATTAAACAACTTAAAATGCATGTGTGCCAAGCAAAATACATTCCAGACTGTAGCCCCCAAGCCTTCAGTCTGTGACCTCTGGAAAGATCTAGCATCATTTTGCTACTTGAAGGAATGTTACTGGGGGCAGAATCTCCTCATCTAAACAAGGAATATGTCTGCAAATGCAGTCACCCGCCTGACATGTGGGTGGAGTAGTTGGCTGCCATCTGGATCTGGGTGTTTCAGAACCACCACCTGCTGCAAGGTGTCTGACATTCCATAACTAGGGACTCAGTTCTTGTTTGGGGGCACTGTCTCCTGGTTAAAAATAAATGAACCTTGACTGCCTTGTCAATAACTTTTCCCTTAGAAAAAAGCAGTAAGTATGAAGACAAGACCCTGAAGTTTGGCCAGTGGGTGGGCTGGTGCAAAGAGGGCTCCCTGGGATAGGGCAGAAGAGGAAGGAAAAAGAAGCTGGGTGTGTGTGTACCAGGAGGACTTGCCCCAGTTCATGGCTTCCACTCAGGATACCCAATGTTGGCCTCCAACACACAATCCTGAATTCCCAGTGATGCCTGAGAAAGGTGCATGTGCCTTCAGGGAGAGAGACTTCAGCTGGGCCAAGGAAGCTGTTGAGGTAGAGCCTCTCAAACTTTCTTTCAAAGGCATGCAGAATTTCCATCTGAGGTTATTTGTACAAATGATGATGTTCCCTCTGCATACTCGTCTGTTCAAACTCTTATTAATTTTAAGCAGGCTGGGAGAAGACAGCCTGTACACAATGAGAGAGTCAGCATACAGACAGACAATGTCAAGACCACATAGAAAGACAGAACTTTGACCCACAGTCTGTAGGAATCAGCCCAGAAGCCAAACAACAGCTCCTATAGCAATCAGACCCAAAATTCTAGGACTCGATTAATAACTGATTGATTCCCTAGGTATTTTTGTTTTGTTTTGTTTTTGTTTTGAGATGGAGTCTCGCTCTGTCCCCCAGGCTGGAGTGCAGTGGCGCAATCTCAGCTCACTGCAACCTCTGCCTCCCAGGTTTGAGCGACTCTGCCACCTCAGTCTCCCGAGTAGCTGGGATTACAAGTGCACACCACCATGCCCGGCTAATTTTTTGTATATTTAGTAGAGACGGGGTTTCACCATGTTGGCCAGGCTGGTCTCAAACTCCTGACCTCAAGTGATCTGCCCACCTTAGCCCCTCAAAGTGTTGGGATTACAGGCGTAAGCCACCACGCCTGGCCTGATTCCCTAGGTTTTTGTCACCACTTCCAACTTAGGACCAATGGAAGAAAGCCAAACATGCTCCCTAACCAAGCACACGGGAGGTCCCATTTCTGGTAGCCACCTTCATTTTCCCCAGGCCAGCACCCTCCACTCAGGGCACACCCGAAGCCTTCCTTTCTTTCCTCTTTGAGGCTTTCCAACTCCCCTGCCTCCCCCTGAGTTTCTGCCAAAACACAAGGGATGGTGGCCAACTCCGTCACTAGCACAAGTTCTGAATCACTAGCCTTTGCTCCTCACTTGGCTGGCGTGTGTTCATTTCCACAGCTCACAGTTTAGCTGGGGGTTGGGCTCACTCCAGGTAGGTAGCATTGGCCAACATGGTTGATTAAAATGCACCCCCATGCACTAACTCTATAGAATGCACTTGGAGGAGGCAGGTTTGAAGGGATTGATGTACTTGTCTGTTCCAGATGGAGGGCAGAGAGGCTCAAGAGATGTTTGAAATCATTGTTTTGACCAGAAACTTCATTAGCCTGAAGACAATGGGGCAATTGTCCTGGGGCAGACAAAGCAGAGTGCTGGGGACTTGGATAAGCTGCCACCTGAGCTGTCTGGGCACAGATTTCCACAGGCCGATGCCCGGCGGTGAAGAAGGCAGTTCTCTTCCTGTGAAACACAGCCATTGGAGGTGGTGACCACTCAGCCCCACAGGAGGGGACCAAAGTGGACAAGTGGCCCTGTCACCTCCTTGCTGGGGCAAGTCACCAATGTTTTTTAGCAGGCAAGAGGCATCTCAAATTAAACCCAACTAAAAGAGATGTGTCTTGGGAAGGGAATGGCATTTTCTAGTATAAGAACAAAACGTTGTCATGGATGGAGAGCTTTAAAGACATGAAACCTTTATTTTGCAGGGAGAAGCAGTTGGAAATGAAAGAAGTTGAAATTTACAATACTAATTAAAAAGAAGAATTGGGTTAGCTCTGAAATGTATTCCTGGCCCCCTCTCTCACCAGTTTCTGATATTTTGAAAACTTCAGGGGATGAATTCGAGTTTTTCTACAGACATGGCTCTACAAAGAACCACACTTAGAGGCACTGCTTGGAGCTTGGCCAATTAGGAAGAAGGGTGAGGGAGACTCCACACCAGAGCCCTCCTGGTCCTGGCACAGGCCCCATAAATAGGAAGAGAAGGTGCTAAAATACCTTTGTTCTTTTTAAAGAATGGCTGCCAATTACTTCAACCAAGGTCCTGATTCCATTCCTGCTACTTAGGCTGACATCACAGAATTTACCAGAAGAAAAGTGTCCTGGAAAGCCGCTCTCCCGTCTCTAGGCTTCTGTGTGATCATGTGACACAGCAGTTACTATGGCGATTATCAGTCTTGAGTGGATTGTCCACAAGTTGAACTTACATCTGACAAGTCAAATTTGTCAGTTTGGAGAAAAAGTAAAGTGGGTTACTTTTTTTATTTTTTCTTGAAGAGATTTTCTTGGCTCCTGGAGATAGCTTCTCCGCCTTTCTAGCTGGCAGGTTTTTTCCACATTGTAGTTTTGAGATTGTTTTATTCTCTCTTGTGGTCTATATTGTGCACAAGAAATAGACATAGCCAGCAGCCATGGCCCTCCATCATAATGTGGGGATAAAATAAAACACATCCTGTGATTCAGTGAGGCACCAATCATAGGCTCTGCCTCTCCTGTGATGGGAATAGTATGCCAGCGGCTGGGTTTTCTCTCCAACAAGTGTTTTCAATTTCCTTCATGGGCATGAACTGCACTCCTGCCAACGTACCATGATCCTGCGTGTGGGCATGTGTGCACATGTGTGTGATGGGATTCCTAGGCTATAATGTTATTTTCCTGAATGCTGCCAGACACATGTCTCTAGAAACCCAGTGCTCTAACTCTTTTATGCCTTCTTGTGCATACAAATGCAGACCAGGAGCCAGAGCCAGAAAATACGTACATAAAACCAGAAACCTCTCATGCTGATGCCACGGAAAAATAGCAGATACGGGCCTCATGGAGGAGCAGGCTCTCCATAAACCAGCCAGAACCCACCTACCCCAACCCCAGATGCACAGAGACTGGTGCAGGTGGCCCAGCTGGGGCTGCAGGAAGAGTGTGCAGAAGCTGCAGGAAGCGTGGGTCCTGCTCACTGCCTTCTCTTTTTTGTGTTACATTGCACTCCCCATGCCAGGGGCTGTGGGAGTTGGAGAATCCTCGTGAAATGAGTGGGGACAGTTGACCATCGTCCACTCCTTCCAGTGCACCCCCAGAGCCTCTCTCTATGCAGGTTTGCCTGGCTCTTGATTTGAGGACCTGTCTCTGCAGAGGCCCGTTGGTGATAAAGTCAGGGTCACGAGTCAGTCCTTACAGGGATGTTCACTCTCCAAGACTCACACCCACTGGCTGCCCTTCCAGACGTGCTGGGTGCCACAAAGGGGCACACTGCAACCAGGGCTTCCAGAAACTGGGAAACCTGGAAGCATTCAGGCAAGAAGCCAATAGCTTCAGGGACCCTGTGGCTCTAGAATGCAGGTGGCCTCCACTCACCGAGTTCATGCTGCTAGCTGTGTGGATGCTGCACTCCATCCTCTGAACAAGATGACCACTTTCCTTACTGGCAGATGGTGAAGAAGAATCCTTTTACCACTGTCTAAGCAAGAGGCTGGCCTGCCTACTTGCCAGAACTTTCCATGAACTTGCCAGAACTTGCCAGGACACTCCTGGCCTCAAGCAAGCCTCCCACCTCAGCCTCCCAAGTTGCACAATCTCATGATGCAAAAGGTATCCCTGCGGCCTGCACCCTGCCAGAAGCTGACAGGCGTCCAGGATAAGCCAAGACAGGTTTATCGTGAAGCTCCCAGAGTGAGAGGGTAGTTCCAGCATAATGGCGCCAGGTAGGAAGGCACCCGAGGAGTTAGGGCTAATGAGAGCCATCATTTATCATGAGGTGCCCACAAAGTGGGCAGGGATCCCTGCCCTTTTCCAGTTGCTCCTGCAACCTGGCAAGGCCTCACATTCTCACCAGGAGATGTTTGCTTCCTCCCAGGATCCAGACAAGGTTCTGGTTGAAGACAGACAGGAGTGGTGGAGACAATGACTAGGATCCCCGCTGGTACTGCAGGAGAGCCCTGAGCGGATTGCAGCAGGACCCATCTGCTGAGAATCTGCTCACGCCGGACACCATGATAGGAACATTCTCAGTCTACCTTTGTTCTCATCCTTCAGAGAAAGCCTCCAATTTAGACCCTGTGATTCCATTTTACAGAAGAGAAATCTGGGGTCCAGCACTTCAACGATGCCTGTGTGTCCCAGCGCCAGTAGGGAAAGCAGAATTTGGACCCAGGATTATAGACCCCGAATCAATGCTGTTTTTTCCATTCCAATGTTTCCCAAATTTCAGTAACTCATGTGTCACCATGCACCCCATTGACTTGGTATTTTTCTTCCGATCAACTTGAAATCACTCATTTTTAAACTTCAGCTTGTCTTAAGCAATAATAGTCACAAAATAATGGATTTAATGTGCAAGTAACACTTTTTCCAGATCTCATTAAAAGTTTCCTGGCCACAGAGCCCCTCTTGAGGGAGGTGAGGGAGCTCTGGAAGGAAGAAATATGTAGATGGAAAGGAGAGGAGTTAGCAGAAAGCACCAGTAAAATATAAGTAGGCTGTGTATGAGTGAGTGGACGGCTCATTCGTTTCCCAGGACTGCAGTAACAAATGCCCACCAACCGAGTGGCTAGCAACAACAGAAATTTACTCTGTCTCAGCTATGGAGGCTCCAAGTGCAAGATCAAGGTGGGGGCAGGGTCACGGTCCCTCTGAAACCTGCAGCGGCGGGTCCTTCTTTGCCTCCTCCTGAATCTGGTGGTTGTCTGCAATCCTTGGAACTCTTTGGAGTGGCTGTGTCACTCCAATCTCTGCCTCTGTCTCCACACCACATCCCCTCCTCTGTGTGTGTGTGTGTGAGAGAGAGAGAGAGAGAGAGAAAGAGAGAAGAGAAGAGACAGACCCTAGTTCTCTTTTTAAAACATTTATTTATTTATTTATTTATTTATTTATTTATTTATTTATTTATT
>NC_045448.1:94139533-94243408 GCF_002776525.5 Piliocolobus tephrosceles | reverse complement strand
ATTTATTTATTTATTTATTTATTTATTTATTTATTTATTTATTTATTTATTTATTTATAGAGACACGGTCTTGCTCTGTGGCCCAGGCTGAAGGGCAGTCATGTGATCATGACTCACTGCAGCTCCAGTTGGGCTCCAGCAATCCTCCTGCTTCAGCCTCCCCAGTAGCTGGGATTATACGCATGTGATTATACACCAGCCAATTTTTTAATTTTTAAAATTGTTTCAGAGATGGTGTCTTGCTGTGTTGCCCAGACTGGTCTCACACACCTGGCCTCAAGCAAGCCTCCCACCTCAGCCTCCTAAGTTGCTGGGATTGCAGGTGTGAGCTACCTGGCCCTGCTGTTTTCTCCTTTCATAAGAACACTAGGCATTGATGTACTATGACCATCCAATATGAAGAATATGACCTTGTCTTAATGAGTTACACCTGCAAAGACACTATTTCCAAGTAGGGTCACACTCTGAGGTTCTGGATGAATGTAGATACGGGATCACTCTTCGACCCCGCACACACGGAGAGAGCTGTGGGTGTGAGTGTGTGATGCACAGCAGCCCTGGGAAGGGACATGTGATTCAGCTGTGCAGTTAGTGAGAGGCAGCCCATGGGGGAGAAATACCCTAGTAAGGAGGCTCAGGCCTTCTCATTGCTGGCCCTGCCTGGGCCTCTCTGGAACTTTCTACGTCTATCAGGGGAGAAACTCAGACGTAGCCGGAGTGAGAGATGAAATGTATTACAAATTAAAAAGATAACTACCATATGATCCAGCAACCCCATTTCTGGGTATTTATCCAAAACGGTCAGCATCCTTATGCTCCTAGGAGCCTATTTACAATAGCTAAGAAGTGCAAGCAACCTGAATGTCCACCAACAGACGACTGGATAAAGAAAATGTGCTGTATCCATGCAATGGAATATTATTCAGCCTCAAAAAGGAAGGAAACTCTGACACATGCCACAACATCGATCAACCTGGAGGACATGGTGCTAAGTGAAGAAGCCAGACACAAAATACTGTTTGATTCTACTAACATGCTATACATAAAATGGTGAAACTCATAGAAACAGACAGGAGAACGGTCCTGCCAGGGGCTGGGGGAGGGGACTGAGGAGCTGCTGCTCAAAGGGCCTCAAGTTTCAGCGCAGTGAGATGAATAAGCCCTGGGGACCGGCCATGAAGCATGGCACCTGCCTACGGTTAACGAGACTGTATCATGCCCCTAGAAATCCGCTAAGAGGGGAGATCGCATGGTAAGTGTTCTTAGCACAATAAAATCAAATTTTTGAAAAAGAATTAAGCAGAGAGACATAAACCTTTATCTGGAAACAAACAAACAAACTTATTTTATCCCTGGCCTTGAAAGTGGCAAGCGGCCGAGGGTCTACCTGAGGACTGGGAGGGGTCCTGGCTGTTGCTACTTTGGTCTTTTCCTGCCTCACTCTTGTGTCTTATTTCCCCGCTAGCTCAGAGGTGGATGGGAGAAGGTGTCATTGATTGGGGCCCCTCATACCTGGGCCGCCAGGGCCATCTCCACTTACAGAGAA
Source organism: Piliocolobus tephrosceles (assembly GCF_002776525.5). Lineage (NCBI taxonomy): Eukaryota > Metazoa > Chordata > Mammalia > Primates > Cercopithecidae > Piliocolobus > Piliocolobus tephrosceles. The sequence continues at coordinate 94,241,862 of NC_045448.1, read as the reverse complement.
GGAGGCTGATTCTAAGGCGGGAGCACACGGTAGAGACCCCATGGTCAAATGGGGGAGGCTGTGCCCAGCACAGTGGCTCCAAGCACGCAGCCCAGTCTAGAAACTTCCCTGAAGGAGGGGCTCTGTCTGCATCACAAAGTCTCCCCAGACGGCCTCGGGCTGGCATTCAAGAGCTTATGGGGTGACCCCTCAGCCATGGGGTGGCTGATAGACAGGGCCTGGGGTCCAAAGTCTCCTTCCCACTTGCTCCCCTAGCACACATGACCCCACCGGGGGTGAAGGCAAATCCTAGCATTTTCTGAGCTGGCCTTGGGATGGGCTATCATCACATATCTGGGTTGCAGCCCCTTCCCATGACCGCTGGTCAGAGGGACTCAGGGCCCTGCTGCTCGGTGTGCTGCTCCTGGAGTGAAATGGCCGCTGTAACCCTCTTTGGGTGTCTGCCCACCTCATGATGTTCGCTTGTCTGGGAACTGCCTCTCCCATCCACAGAGGTGAGCCTCGTGGAGTCACCTGTGTTCTGTGGGACCTTGGATTAGTCAGGGTCCCCCAGAGAAACGGAGCTGAGAGAAGAGTAGGGTGTGCATTAATTGGCTTATGTGATTCCAGAGGCTGACAAGTTCCATGTGATTCCAGAGGCTGACAAGTTCCAAGACCTACAGCCAGCGAGCTGGAGATCCAGGAGAACTCATCAGTTCTCGACATCAGTTCTCACACAGGCCTTTGTTTGAGTCCAAAGTCCTGAGCCCAGAAGAGCCAATGGTGTAGCTCCTGTTCTAAGGCCAGCAGGCTCACGACCCAGGAAGAACCAGTGTCCCTGTTCAAAGGCGGTCAGGCGGGGGGAGTTCCCTCTCACCCTCAGGAAGTTCAGCCTTTTTGCTGTATGCAAGCCTCTACTGATTGGATGAGGCCTGCCACAGTAGCAATCTCCTTGACCCAGACCATTACCATTTAAATGGTAATCTCATCCAGAAAACCTTTATTATTTATTTATTTATTTATTTATTGAGACAGAGTCTTGCTCTGTCACCCAGGCTGGAGTGCAGTGGCACAATCTCGGCTCACTGCAATCTCTGCCTCCTGGGTTCACGCCATTCTCCTGCCTCAGCCTCCCAAGTAGCTGGAATTACAGGGACCCGCCACCACGCCCAGCTAATTTTTGTATTTTTAGTAGAGACGGGGTTTCACCATGTTGGCCAGGCTGGTCTGGAATTCTTGACCTTGTGATCTGCCCATCTCGGCCTCCCAAAGTCCTGGGATGACAGGCGTGAGCAACTGTACCGGCCTTCTGTTTAGAATAATGTTTAACCAAATATCTGGGGACTTTATGGCCTAGTTAAGTTGACACATAAAATTAATCACAGATCTCAAGCCAATCAGATCCCCTTTCCAGAGGAATTTTCTACTGGGACAGAGAGACCAGCTGGTCTCTGCCTTGGTAGGACCTGGGGACCTGATGGGCAGACACCTTTGCTCCTGGTCTCCTTCTCAGGCCCTTGATAACTGTAGGACACCACCCCTCCCTGCCCCTGTATCTTGATCAGATGCATGCCTTTCACCTTAGATGAGCTTGGGCCGAGTTTCTTACCTGCATCCCCACCCGGACCCCTGTGAAGGCTGGCTCCCCTCAGTCAGGCTCTCCCTCCTCTGTGGGGTCTTCACAGATCCCTCCCATGTGCTCTTACAGCAGGGCTGGGTCATACTTAGAGAACTGACTAAATACACAGCCTCACATCCTCAGTGATTATTATAAAAATCAAAGTGAACACTGAAGACTGGATTTTATGGTTGTGTGTGTGTGTGTGTGTGTGTGTGTGTGTATTTCTAACACCAGCCACTTGCTTCCAGAGACACATTTCCATCTGGGTGGTCACTAACCTGCAAAGCTGTGGCACTTCTTGGAGCCTCCTTCAGGGCAAGTCTGAAATATTTTAATAGACAAGTTAAACGTCCTTTAGGTAGAGGTTTCCAGAAATGCCAGTGGAGTTGAATATATGGTTTTAATAACAATTCTAGTTACTGAGGCTTCTTCTCCCATCCTTGGCTTGGGTACATGCAGTACAGTTAAAACTAAACTGTCAAAGGGGAATGATTTAAAGCAAAGTTCTGGCCATGAGTGGGCCTTGGGAAACCTGCTCTGAGGTGCTTTGTTTTGTTTCTGGAAGAGAGCTGGGGAGGACAGCCAATACTGTGTCAGCGTGGCTGCGTTTTTGCAGCATGGACGTCAGTGGGATTATTTTATTATCACGCCAACTGGACTATCACCCTGGTCACAGGCTGCAGCAAGAAAGACTGAATGTTTGCAACTGTAGGTGATGAAGATGCTGCAGAGATGGCCTAATTAATCTTCTCATCTGTTAGCTGGGGACACAGGGAGCCCGACTTGCTCCAAATCTCCCAGCCAGGCAGTAGGAGAGCTGGACTTCACAGAATCAGACACAAATTCCAGATGGCTCAAGGACCTAAGTGGAAAAGTGAAACTTTCCAGTCATGAGAGAACACCTTTATGATCACATGGTGAGAAGGAGGGACTTCTTGGGGAAGACTCAAAAAACACAAACCAAGGGACAAAAGGCTGACACATGTGACCACATTACAATTAAGAATTTCTAGCTATCTTAAAACAAGAAGAAAAGCCAGTGTGTAAAGTCTAGCTTTCCCAGGTAGTGAATCATTCCCACTGGAAGCATAGGATGGTGTTCACGGGAAGAGCGTAGGATGCTGTGCATGGGAAGAATATAGGATGGTGTGCGTGGGAAGAGGGTAGGATGCTGTGCGTGGGAAGAGCGTAGGATGGTGTACGTGGGAAGAGCGTAGGATGGTGTGCATGGGAAGAGTGGCAGTGCTGGTTCCCTCCCAGCACCAGCCCCTTGCAAAAATATACACCCCACAACAGTGCTGTGAAGCATGTGTCCCCAAGTCACATGGAGGAAGCTGAGGCTGGGGAGGCCAGTTGTTTGCCACAGTCACTGATCTGGTGAGTGACAGGGCACCACAAGCCACCATCCCCTGCAGTCATCACCCATGGACCCACCCATGGCCCTCTCCTCCCCTCCCACCTTTGCTGGAGCCAAGGTGTCCTTTAAAAAGTGAAAATCAGACTGTGATATCCTCACCATCAGGTCCTTCTCCTCCTCACCTCTTACCACACTTCCCTTCCCCCAGCTCCTGCAGTGCAGGCCTCCCCAGGGCCTTTGCACAAGCTGCTCCCTCGCCTGAGACCCTCTTCTCACTTCTCCAGGTGGCCAGTGCTACTCATCCTGAAATGCCACCACCTGGGAGAACCCTGCCCTGGCCTGGATGCCATTCCTCTTAGCACTGTACATAATTTGGCTTCTATGTATTTGTTTAACATCTGTCTGGAGTACACTGAATGTTCTTTTGTTCCTGACTGTACTCTTAGCTCCTAACACAGTGGCAGGCACATAATACGTACTTAACCAAAATTTGTTGACTAATGGCGAATCCCTACTGAAATGTTTCAAGCACTGTCCCTAATGAACCATGTGACCTTGACTATGAAAGCCCACAGTGCCTCCCAGTTCTAACCTACACTCACCCAGCTACTCAGACACAATAACCCTACTGTGTGCCAGGCACAGTGCCAGGCACCAGGGATGCAGTGCCCCAGGCAGCCCAGGGTCAGGCAACATCTACCAAGAGTCTAAAGTCACACGATTCTCTTGGTCCCCAACTTTCCTGGAGTTGGCCGGCCTCCCCAGATGGAGATCTGCGTTCCCTGGGTGGACCCCTGGCTGTGAAGGTGATGTCGGGGGATGAGTTCTAGTCTCCAGGAAGGATGTGCCTGAGCCAAAAGGCCACAGTAGTGCAGGAGCTGGGGCCAGGAGCCAGTCAGAGGAGGGCGGAGGCTTCGAGACAGCAGCACCTCTCTGATGTCAGTGGGACAGCCACAGCCCCGCCCACCCTGAGCAGGCTCCCTTCAGGCTGTAATTCCTGTCTATTATTCAAAAAGGAACCTTTTTCCTCCTCTCAGGCTTTGTACAAAACCATAACCAAATAGTTAAGTCGTTGACTCTTCTTTCTTCTGGGGCAGAACACACAGCCCCATAGACGATCACATTTCACCTGTGTGCTGCCCATCTGTGCTCCCAGCTCGGGGGTCTGCAAAAGGAGCCCTCCACCAGCCCTGCGGCTGGGTCCCTGTGCTTCCTTACCATCGGGGCTCTCTCCTCGGCCTTCTCTGCACAGAGCAGCACTTTTTTTACACCAAGGTTCTAAAATTTACTTTGCTTCTTCAGAAGCACCTAGGAAGCCTTCGTTGCTTCAGTGAGTTTCTCATGGTAAACAACCAGAAACAAATTGTAATCATACGGGGAAGGGTTGCGCTGGCAGGGTCGTGTGGAGAAACGGGCCAGCTACGTGGATTCCATCTCTGCTGGGATAGGACTTCTGAGGACGGGGGAGCTCCCTGAGAGGCCACTGGGTGAGGGGCCAGTGGGGGTCTTGGGAATGAGGGGGACACTGGACAGTCTTTGCTGCTTTCTGAGAGGTGAAGCTACTTTACAGGGGTAAGCGGGGAGAGAAAGGCAGAGGGGAGGAGAAAGGAGCCCGCACCTACTGAGTGCTCACAAAGTGCCCTGTGCTGTGCCCACGGGTTACCTCAATTTTCTCATTTAAGCTCCTTGCTTACCCTGAGAAACAGAGATTACCATTCTCATTTGATGCTTCAAGAAACTGAGGCTCAGACAGGCTGCGCAACTTCCCCTAGATCACACAGCGAGGAAGCGCCAAGGGCAGGATTTGCACCCAGGCCCATCTGAAGCATTCATACCCTGCTGCCTTGCATGGAAGAAGGGAATGGGGTGGTCTGGGAAAGTTTGATCAATAGACCCTATCCTCTCCTACCTGAGCTGAGATCCTCACGACAGACCCGCAGACATGCAGGGCAGCTATTCCAGCCAGAAGGCCCTCAAGCATTTGCCAAACCAAGCATTTGCTGCAACCAAATGAATCTGTGCACCTCTTCCAATAGCCCATACCCATTGGTTTGGTTCAATGTGTCTGCGTTTGAGACAAGCACTTCCAAAGGGAAAGCACGTGTCTAGCCAGTGGGACCCATAGCAGGTTCAGGTCCAAAGGGCCATGAGGTATCCTTGGCACCCACTGCCCCGGCCAGCTGTGTAAGGTTGGAGGTGGTAGGTGGGACGTGCCTTCACCAAGACTTTTCCTCGGCATTAATCTGCTTACAAGAAGACTGTGTAGACTCTTATGAAAAGTTCACCAAGGTTACAGGCAGGGGGAAAGGCAAGGCCAAGGTAGGACTGAACGGGGACCTCCATGGGGCGGATGACCTGAGAAAGCTGCAGAAGGAAGGTGGTGGAAAGATGACTTGAACATTAGGGCACAAGAGTAACAAGGGTCCTGGGCTCAGGGGGAAGTTAAGCCTAGTCAGGGAAAGCAGGGAGGGGAGAACCTTCCACACCGTCCATAAGGGATAGAGCTGAGCAGGCCCAGGCTCTGTGATTCCAAAGCTCAGGCTCTTACTAGGGCCATCATGCAGCCCTCTGTGTGCTAAAGTGATAAGCGCCCTACATCAGAAAGCACTCCTGCCTTTCTGAACAGACTCATGATGGAGCTGGATTCCCTCTGGAAGCAGGGCTCTCTGCAACTCATTTTTTTTTTTTTCCGTTTCCATATTGTGCTGAACAAGTGGGGAGGGTTGAAGGCAGTGGGACGTTCAGAATGTTGGCAAGTGATAGTGGCCATAGGCAATGGAAAGCAGGACAGGATATGACCTGAGCGTGTGGTGGAGGGCAGGAGAGACAGTGGCAGGGGCAGATTCAGGTCCTCCCCATGCTCCGCCAGGCTGGCTGGCCCTGGGGAAATGGCAAACTAGAGTTAGCCAGGGCAAAAGAGCTTCTTAAAAGTGATTTTGATTGTGAAATATACCACTCATATTATAAAATGCATCACACATACAGAAGACTGTATAAAATGTAGCTGAACAGTTTAAAGAATAATCATAAGAAGAACATTTGAGTATCCACACCCAATGCTAAGCAAAACAAAACAAAACAAAAAACCAGCATCTTACAAAAGGGTCCTGTGTTTCTCCCACATGGTGTCTTCCTCCCTCACCAGGGCTAGCAACCATCTTGATTTTTATGTCGGCCACCCACTTGTTTTTCTTTATAATTTCCCACTTATGTGTGATCTCTCAACAATGGATTGCTCAGTTTAAAAAACAATTAGTAGCAAGCACAAAGCCAGCTGTGCAAAGAAAGGGCAATGTGGCCCCATTAGACAGAGGCCCCAAGAGCGAGTAAGATGCCACAGAATATCAGAGGCTGGCCTCCGCTGCCCTGATGATGACCTAATTACCTGGTATTCCAGGAACTGGGCCAAGGGACAGTCCGGTCTGCCAGAACATTGACTTCAGCAGGGAGAACAGGGGCCATGAGGCCCAAGGAGGCAGAGCAAGACAGCTCATGTCCTGAGAAGTCTGCCACCTCATTCCCACAATGGCCATGTCTCCATCCTCCCATCTTCTGGGACCAGGGGTATTAAGAAAGTGGTGATCCTGCACAGAGATCCCCCACCACCATCCCCACAGCTTTTGGGGGTGGAAGACTAAGATGCACTGAAGGCATCCACTGCTGTGGGCAGGGCTGGAAGCTCCCTGAGCCGCAGGGATTAACAGAGGCGTCATGAGAGTGGACCCGGGCCACTCTGTGTTGCTCCCTCCGGGACGGAGGGCGATGATGCAAGATCAGTCATCAGGGGGAAGATCCTCAGGGATCGGGTGGGAGCTGAAGACTTCCAAGAACAAAGACACCAGACTCTAAATCTCAGTGTGAAGTCCTGCGACTAACTCCCCCCCATATTTATTCACTTAATACCAGGCACCCCCTCACCCATCATTCACCCACCATTTGGTAAAGTCTGTTCCATCCACAAATGTCTTCTGAAACTGAGTTTTTGTGAGGTTATCAGTGAGGGACTAGAGTTCATCTCTAGGTTTGATGTCACCCAAGATAGAGAGCCCAGCTAATGCAGAGGACCATGTATCCGTGACACTAATCCAGTGAGAGCAGAAGCTTGGAACTGGGCTGTAGGGAGCTATGGAGCCCCATAGCAATTTGAGGTGATCTTAACCAGATGTGTAAGAGACTATTTAACCCGTGCACTAGCGTCTGGGCTCCTCTGATGTGCTCCCATCTCTGTCCTACCCATCTCTCTAGACTAGTGGCCTTCCTGTGTGATTGCTGGCAACTCCAGTGCAGCGACTGGCTGGCATTTCTTTGTCCCTCCAGCACCACCTCCTGCCTGGTGCAATTTATGGTCACAGTTGATGGTTCAGAAAGAAGTTTTTGAAGGGATAGCCCATGCCAAATTTTATCATGATGCAGCTTTTCTTCAAATGGATGTTAGTATCGAATCAGTCTTCTCAGTTCTTTAGAGGAAGCAGGACATTCAAGAAGGTAGACAGAAAATAATGGACACCTTTATTATAGGGAAAAAATCATTAGGGTGTGTATTCTTCCAGTTGTGCAGTCATTAATTTAACTATCATAATGCAAATATTAAAAAAGGAAGAAAATTAACATTTAGTGAGTGCCTACTGCATATTTTATATCTTTGATTCTTCCTGGATTTACTAAAAGTATCTCTGAAGTCTTGTAGTGTGTCCACCGAGTTTCTCTAGTTTCGCTGAGCCTCCAGAGAGAAGAGCTCCGGGCAGTACGGCAGTCACCTTCTGCTCCCTGTCCTGGCCGCTCCTGTCGGGAGAGAAGGCTGGGGCACCATGGGGAGCTGTCTAGCCGGTCTGTGCTGGAGTTTCCTGATGACGCTCGTTCTAAGTAATGAGCATGGTTGCCCGGCCTTCCATGCAAAGTTGACTCAGAACCAGCACCTTCTCCCTGCCCTCACCGGTGTGGCTCCTATGGGGAAACTGAGTCAGGGCTGAATGGAGGAAAACCCCTCAGATAGGGCAGAAAATGAAGTTCACTTCGCCAGCCCAGACACCCAACAAACAAACCAAAAACAAAATAAAAACAAATAAACAATAAATAAATGCCAAGCACCATGTGAAACCTTTGCATCTGCTGCTTCACAAACCTATGAGTGCAAAGCATAGTATATTAAGATGAGCAATTCTCGTGTCTCCCTTCAGACAACAGAATTTACCAAACTGCAAAAAAAATGACCTCCAAATTAATACATGTTATCTCCACCTGATGCATATTGAATGAGCTCAAAACAAGCTTGAGTTTGGAATCCTCCTTCTCAAATTGATGGAGAAAGTGACAAAGGCGGAGGCATTTCTGTGGGTGTGGAGGGTGCTGAGAGCCAGATGTGGCTTCTTGCAGGGACACAGACCCATCTCAAAGACAAAGTACACATTTGGTGGCCCCGGGGGCCTCTTCTCAGGAATAGTTAATAATATTAACAACTCCAACACTTTGTGAAATTACTTAGGTAATTAGCAAATAAAGATTACACCTCTAATTTCTTCTTTAAATTCTGATTTGGGGCCCTGGACTCAAAAAAAAAAAAAAATTGAGGCATTCATAAGTCAAAGTTTTACCACTATGAGAGTTTCCTAGCATTTCCTAGTGTGGAAAAAAAAATTAGATAAAGAAATCTCGCTAGAAAGTGAAATTGGATTTTTTAAAAAATCAATGAAGTAACCAGGCTATTAAAATGGAAAATAAGTCTGATGTCATTCTGAAAAATAAGGGAGTGAGTCACCTGCAGAGCCACTTAATTAAGCACAGGAAGTAACAGGAGAGCTTGAGTAATTTTCCCCGTTAATGTCAGTATTTCAAAATGAGTGAGGCGTTAGGCCACTCTCTTCTAATCTGAGAGCTAAATCAGCTCTTTTGCCCTCAGGACATCTTGAGACATTTGAAGTTGATGAAGAGCAAAAAGGAATGTATTAAAAATTATCCCAACTGCACCCAAACAGGGAGAAAACTAAGCTTTCTACTTTAGGTCCCTGGGGCATGGAGTGATGGAGGCAGGGGAGCAGGAGCTGGGAGCCTGGGGCTGGAACGCTCTTCACACACGGTGGGGGAGGCGGCCCAAGGGGGCACCATCACAGTGGTCAGAGGGAATGTCAGCAGAGGTCTTCCCAGGCCTCTGGGGATTGCAGTAATTTTCATTTCTGGCCTGTAGCAGCTGAGAGGGGTGGTTCCTGTGTTTGGGTTTTCACAGAAGTGATGTGGGACATTTGAGCACCTTGAAAGAAGGTGTCCGTTCTCCTTCCATCAATGCGGGGCCATGCGGGGCCTGGCTGGCCTCCTCTCCTGCCTCCACCAGCCAGAGTGCCCTGGCTTCATCCACCCCAGCCAGGGCACTAGATCTGGGATGCTCTCCCAAACAGCAGTATAGAAATGCCCCAGATCCACCACAGGGAAGAGTGGGGACCGTCCCAAGGTGTGCCTGGGGGCTCTGAGTCTCCGTCGTCTCCCCCTAAGTGAAGGAGGCTCCTGAGGTTCCTGCTGGATCCCAAACTAGAGCAGGTTCTGACAAGGAGGACCTGGGTTGCTCCCCGAGGCCTCGTGTTTAGAGCATTCCATTGTCCTCTATCCATCAGGGCCATCATCAAAGGCCTGTTCCTCTCCACTGCTGGGGTTAGCATAGTTCACACCTACGTCTTTTGGTGTTGGTTGGTTGTTTTATTTCTATTATTATTATTTAACTTTGCTGAAATTCGGGAACTTTAATCTCTACATCTGGCCTGGTTTCCGTAAGGGCTTGTTTGGAGAACCAAGCCCACGGGGGTGTGGGTGCCTGAGACTCAGGACTGAAGACTAGAGACTACTTTGGGCGTGTGGAGTTTGCATCCCTAATGAGTAAGTCAGTCTGTTCTGAATGATCCAAGCTTAATTCGTGGTTAAAAACAAAAAGTGGCCACAACCAGGCAGCTCTAGGTTTCAGACAGCACTCTAAACCCCAAGGACCACCAGACACTTTCCCAATATTAACCACTGAGAGTTAAAAATGCATAATGCTTAGTTTGTAATGTTAACCTCATCAGAAATGATTCTCCCTCCCAGGATAGTTCTTTATTACTTCATCTTGAAATTGGCAATGTAGCACTGGGTTTTTATTTTAACTTTTAAAATGTTTCTCCTTCTCCCCCACCCCAAATAGAATCAACTGATAAAAACAAAGCAAATTAATATTTGGAGTTCACATTTTTAACCAATTAGTCAACTGAGAACCAGGTGGGCTCATCCTAACCCCTTCTTGAGGATTGTCCTGAAGGCCAGAGGCCAGGTGTGGCTTCCAGCCTCAGGCACCTACAGACTTTCAAGAGGCCCATTCCTGAGGTCCTCTCTTCCTACTTGAACAAATTCTCCTCCCGCATGAGATGACGCATCTGACAGTCACCCTCCTGCTTAATGTATGCAGGTCAAGCTGTGAACTGGCTTTGAGTTCCAATCACTATTAGAAGGTAAATTCACTGACTTGAATGCTTACTGATGTCATGGAGTCACAATCAAAGATCTCTTTGAAGTGGAAGTTGGTTGGTCATTGCATATTCATATCCTCATCTGGTTCTGCCTCACCAAGGGGGACTGCTGTTTAAAACTCCTGTTCAAATCCTGGCTCAGCTGCTCACCGGCCCTATGTCCCTGCCCTGGGGAAGGCCAATGCTTGGCTGCTTGCTCCTCTACTAAACAAGAACCCTCTGAGTGTTGGTGCATTTCCTTCAGCGAAGGGTTTGGCTTGGAGTCAGCCTCTTCTCTCCCTCTCCTGATTGCGAGCCCGGCCGGACCCTTGCCTGGGTTAATACGCACGTTCCACCCTCACCTGCCTCCCACATACCACCCACTTGCCCTTCTCTGCCCCCCAGGCCTGCCCCATCCCTTGGCTTCCTGCCCTCCCTTTGACCTGGCACCAGCACAATGTGCAGGTTGCTGAGACCAGGAACAGGTTCATGCCAGGAGAGTCGTTTCCTGACCCAGTGAATTGCTGCATGAGAAGGGGTGACATCACCGAACTTCCACGGTCACTCTGCCCCAGAGCCTCTCCATGCGTCTGCCCTGGGGAAGCACAGCCCCCAACAACTGATATGCCCCAGCAGTCTCCCGGCCTCAGGAGGACCTGCAGCCAAAGCTGCCAAAACCATGAGAGTAACTGCCTCGAGCAGAGCTGCCTCGATTTGTGGGAATGCAGAGAGAGCCTGGGCTGCTCTGCCAAAGCCAAAACCGCACTGACTTTCTACTAGGCACCAGCTACTCCAGATGCACAAACAGACCCTCCGCTTCCTGGAGAGGAGACATCACTGAAGCCTGTGTGGGCCCTGCCCGTTGATGCCCAGGGCAGTGGGATTTGGTCCAGGAGGGGCATGGATGTAAATCATGGCTGATGGGGTTGGTGGCTGTGTGTTGGTTTTTGGGGTGCCCCACATCCACCCCTGCCTATTGGCCCCCAGTTTCCTTTTGGGGATGACTTTTCCCCCACTGTGTTTGGTGTCGGGGGGAGAATAATCTTAGGTGCCTGGCCTCCACCGTGGAAGTCTAGGAAGTGAAATCCTGTCTATCCTTGCCTGTGGTCACACAGGGTAGGGCAGGTGACCTAACCCTGGCTCACAGGCCCTCACCCAAGGGGCGGCATCTTCAGTGAGTGAGACAGGGACAGAGGGTCAGCAGGTCCAGCTGGGACCCTGGACTGATGGCCTCTGCCATGGGACAGGATTGTGCTTCCTGCCTTCCCAGGACAAATTCCCTGAGCCCCTCATTACCTTCCAGTTTGCTCCCTTGAGCAAGCTGAAGCCTCTTTCTCATGATGATAGAATCCTAACTGGTACTGCCAGGGGATACTGTCTAGCCTTCAGTAAGCCACTATAAGCCCCCCAGGGTCCCTGACAGTGACCTGGGTATAGTGTCATGGGGGACAACAAAGAGAAGCACTGGCCTTCAAGCAGGTGAAATGGTGTGTTTCTTTTTTCTTTTCATTTTTTCTTTCTTTTATTTTTTAAAAGAGATGAGGTCTCGCTTTGTTGCCCTGACTGGAGCGTGATGGTAGGATCATAGCTCACTGCAGCCTCCATCTCCTGGGCTCAAGAGATCCTCCTGGTTAGCCTCTGGAATATCTGGGACTACAGGTGTGTGCCATCACACTGAGCTATTTTTTTTCTTTCATTTTTTGTAGAGACGGAGTATGCCATGTTGCCCAGGCGGGTCTCAAACTCCTGGTCTGAAGCCATCCTACCACCTGGCTTCCCAGAGTGCTGGGATTACAGGTGTGAGGGCTGTTCCTGGCCGCTGTGTTTCTTCTGGAGAGGACAGTCATTTGCTAATATCTGTATCTGCTGCCTCTCTCTTTTGGCAGAGCCTCTGTCTGTGTATGCATGACAGAGTTTTTCCTCTCTTACCAGTAAATTAGCAGAATATAGTTTCCTTTGCTGTTGTCATTCCTCTAAATGGGTGAGTATTTTATATCTGGGGGACCTTCCCTGCCTGGGAGACAACTGATCCTCCAAGGAGTTCTGGGTGTGCCGCAAATGCACATGCCTGTTCCATTTGTACAAGGAGGATCTGCAATCACTGCATCTGCTGGCCTGCCTAGGACAGAGCCCTGTGGAACCTGGGCGCTCACCCTCACCCTGCTCACAGGGATCTCCCGAATGCCCTGGTGGCTCAGTCCGGAATTCTGTCATTCATCCTGGTGAGGAATGAAGCTCTGGGGTAGTTGGGGTCTACAAAGGCAGTGGCTTCTCCTCCCACCATGTTCTTAGTGACCTACAATGAAAGGAAAATCCATAAATGCCCCTAACCCATTTATTTTAAGTATACAATGCAGTGGCATTAAGTACATTCACAATGTTGTACAACCAGCACCACTATTTCCAAAATGTTTTTCATCACCTCAAACTGAAACTCTGCACCCTTTAACCAATAACTCCCCTCATCCTCCCTTCTCCCCAGCCCCTGGCAACCTCGATTCTAGTTTCTGTCTCAACCAATTTGACTAATCTAGGTACCTTATGTAAATGTTTTTGTACAATATTTGTCCTTTTGTACCTGGCTTATTTCACTTAGCATGCTTTCAAGGTTCATCCACGTTGTAGCATATATAAGAACTTGATTCCTTTTTATGGCTGAATAGTATTCCATTGTGTGTACCTACCACACTTTGTTTATCTGCCAACAGACACTTGAGTTGTTTACACTTTTTTAGCTATTGTGAATAATGCTGCAATAAATATTGGCATACTAGTCTCTGTGGGAGTCCTTGCTTTCAATTCTTTGGGGTCCAAACATTAAAATGGAATTGCTGGGTCATATGCTAATTCTCTGTTCAACTTTTTAAGGAAACATTAAACTGTTTTCCAAAACAGCTGTACCATTTTCCATTCTCAACGGCAATGTCTGAAGTTTCCAATTTTTCCACATCCTCATCCACACTAATTATCTTCTGTTTTGTTTGTTTTGTATTGCTGCCATTCTAATGGGAGTCAAGCAGAGTCTCACTGTGGTTTTGATTTGCCTATCCCTAATGACCAATGACGTTGAGCATCTTTACACATGCTTCTTAGCCAGCTGTTTATCTCTAACTGCTCCTGATACTTCTGTGTGTGTATTCAAAGATAAGCTGTGCCTGAATGTCTTTTCTCACACTCAACTTGCAACTGCAACAAAGCTCAAACTCCTGCTGCTCGCAGCCCTGCTTTGAGATGCTTTGAGATGCACCTTGGATGACTTAACCCTTTGGCTGCTTTCAAAGTGGGTGAAAGGAATCCAAGCAGAGCAGGGTTATGGGAAGTCCTGAGAACAGGCACTAACATTCGGTTAGTTTCTTGGCAGAGACTTCCCTTTTTGCACAATCACAAATAATGAGGGTGCTTGTGGCAGAAGGAGCTTCAGACTCATGCCTGGTGCCACGCAGCACCTGCATGGAGAAGGGTCTCCTGGGGGCAGAGGAAAGCCCCAAACAGGGCACAGGTGCTGGCCAGTGGCTCAAGAGGGTGCAGCTGCCTAGGCCTTTTCCAGACTGGCCTTGACCCCTGCCTGCTCAAAGAAACAACTGTTTCCATTTTGACCAACTTGCTTGGAGACACCTGACCAGCAGCCTACCACCAAAATCACAAAATAACCATGGCATCATGTTTCTCGTGGACAGATGCCGAGACGCAGCGAGCCACCCTTTGATTTTTAGTGCTCTTCCCTGATAGCATCTGTTGGCCTGCTGAGTCACATTGCAGGTGAAGGGCACTCATCCCTCTGTGTGAACTCTGGCCATTTGCTGCCTGTGGTTCCCCCATGAGTCAGTCGCATTAGGCCTTACTCTGAGCAGATGTAATGGAGGGACATGGAGGTCGCAGGGCATGCGCTGAGAGGAGAGTTTGCAATTCTTGAAGGGTTTATTTTGAATAACCTGAGTCATGACTACTTCAAGGACTATGCTCAGCTGTAGACACCAACTGCAAAACCAAAGCCTGGGACATTTTGTCTGGTGAAACTCTGAAAGTTTCCGTAAGATGTTATTTTGAGTAGAACTAGATAATTTTTTTCCTGATGAAACTTGCAATTTTCTACGAACCTTTAAAAAATCAAAATGTAAGAAAATTAATACCTTACACATTCCAAAGTAAAAAGGAGTGTCTCATATATTTAAACATTCAAATCAACTTCCAAATTCAGTCTGCTATAAATTCAGTAAAGAAATGGGGAGGATACAGAAGAATGAGGAAGAGCCAGGGAGAGGGAATTCACAATTCACTCAAAATGTGATTAAGGTGGCTGTTCTTTTAAACATTTACCACAGCTTTGACACTTCTTCTTTGGTTTTTGGATACAGCGTCTTCTCAAAATCTCTGAGTCAAAGTTGATATCATTTAAGATGCTCTTCTGTTCCCCAAAGTGTCTTTGCTTTTTCAGGGATAGGCTGGTGGTTCCTCTTGGGTGTCCTCAGTCATGCTGAGTCCTCCTGGGACCTGGGAGGCTGGGTTGTCCTGTCCTGGTAGAAGTGAAGGACCGTGGTTGGGTGAAGGCTTGGTGGAGGCAGCTGCCTAGCTCTCCTCATCTCTTCCCTGGTGGAGTGGGGACACTTGCTGCTCTGGAGATATGAGCTTGGGGAGGAATGAGGGCTGAGCTCCCTCCACAGCCACCCAATGTCTGAGCAGGAGGGCCCCGTTTGGGGATGCCAAGACCCTCCCAGTGGGTTCCCCCTTAGCACAGCAAGGGCGAGCTGCACCAGCAGATGGAGAAGTTGGGGAAGAGAGAAAGAGCAGCCTCTCAGCCAGGTGGGCATCTCAGCATGGGAGCTTCAAGCAGCCTTGAGGGCAGTGGCTGAGAGGCAGGACCTCCTTCCCTCACTGTCCACAGCAAGGCCCTCCACCCTCTGTCTCCCTTGGTCTATTGATATCTCTCTTTTCTCCTCCCTGCAAGCTTTTATGACCCTGTTACATGTGTGATGCTTTTTTTGGAAGGACAAGGGAAGGTGCAGGAGTTAGAATCATCTGTGGCACCCACCAGTCTCACTTCCACCCAGGTCTATCTTCCCAGCAAAACCCTACATGGTCCCCTGTATGGACAACTTCCCCAACACTCTCTCACCTTCCTGCACTCTGCCAATCTGTCATCTTAGCTTTGAACAGCCCTAGACAGCCATCGTCATGAAAGTCAGCTCCCAAGGCTTGCAACTTGAACAGCTTTCCACATCTCCCCGCAGGGTCCTCTAAGATAAAAACCAACAGCCCCAGGAGGTATCATTTTTTATTTTACAGGGCCCCATGCAATGGCATGAAGCCAGACAGCAGAATAAAGGCGGAACTCCTCCTTACAGCCTTGGCGGTGCCTCTTTTACCTTCTGCCTTTCCCTCTGTCCTCCCAGCTTTCCATGTCTTTCTCCCTCCGTTTCCCTTTCATCCTTCCCTTCCTTCCTCCCTGTCCATTCTCCCTTCCCATCTTTCTTTCTTTCCTCCATGCACCACTTTTCCAGCCTTGTTCTACCCTAGGACCCTGAGTCTGAAGAGGCCGGAGCTGCGGTCCTGATGCTTCTTCCTCCCAGAGCCCCAGGGATGTGTTCCTACCTTTGGTGGACCCCTCACCACCTATGCCAACCATTAAAATCTCCCTCCTTCAGCCAGTCTAGGCCAGAGGGAATGCCTGAACCTTCCTGCCTCCCCTCTTCATGTGTGTCCCTAAGGATGGGCTTGTGCCCTGTCTCTGGGGCAGGACATAGTCAACAATGAACTGACAGTGCTAGTCCCCAGCGTCCACTTATAATCCCTGGGGGGCATATCCCCAACTACCCCCATCATTCTCCCATCATATCCCCCCAGAGGATGCGCAACATCCTCTGGCCAAGGATACAGCTCATTCTCCCTGGAGCCCCTCGGACCAGCACAGCTGCCTGGGCCCCTCTCCTGCATCAATACAATGCCTGAGGCCGCCAGACGAGGTGGCCTCCTTCCCAATGCAAGGATGTTCCCCTGCGGTGTTCTGTCGCATAAATTCTTCCAAGAATTTATTTCCAGAAAAAATAAATTCCCCAAAGAAATGGTATATTTTATTTTATTAGACAATAAGAGCTGCACACCACGGTGTTTGCCTTTTCTTTTTGCTTTTCTTTCCAGGGCTGCGTTAGTGCTGATTATGGACGTATTCATCAACTCTCTGTTTTGTTCTTTCTCTTTCTGCTGCCCTTTGTCCAGCTTATTCTTGCTGTGTGCACATGTGTACTTATGGGGAGCTCAGTTCAAGTAACTGAGTGGGAAGGCCGGCCGGGCCCGCTTCTGTGGTCTTGACGCACCGCCGCTGTCTTTCCTCCCGCCTCTCCTGGTTTTCACACCTGCTTCAGAGTCCCCTCCACACATTCAATTTGGGGTCCTGTAACCCCACTCCTGCCCATGGGATCACCAAGTGGTCCACAGCAGTCCTTGGACCTGTTCACCCCATGAAATGGGAGCTTTCCAAAAAGAAAGAAATCACCTTACGTGGTAGATCAGGCCTGAATGCCTGCAGAGCCTCCTGGCTAAAGGACCAAGTTTCTACCTCCTCCCCATCAGCTCCCATCTCTCAAGGGACTGAGTTTCTCCTCTGCTTTCCCTCAGTTCCCATCTTTCCCCACTCTGTCACACAGGAGAGAAGAGAAGAAGATGGAATTTGGCGTTCACAGGTGAACGAAGGGGATCTTGGTAATGAGGGAGGTTGGAAATTATCAAATTAGCATCCGTGAGCACAGCTACCCCAGAGGAAGTTCTTGGTCCATCCCTGGACAGGTCTTCCGCCCAGTGGGTGAAGATGGAGTTTGCAATGAATGATGACAGATTCCCCTCATCAGACTCTGGAACTAAGGGTTTGGAGGGCCTTCTCAACAGGCCCTCCATAAACAAGACAGAAACTTGCAGTTAGCAGGGAATTATTTGTTTGAGTGGCAGCTCAGCTTTTTGCAAAGTCCCACCACAGATCGAAGGGCTCTTTTTGCCTTGGGGAGAAAAGCTGCTTTCTGTAAGCTTTTAATATTCAGCAGGACTTCACAGAGTGACAATCAAAGCTTCATCGTAAATGACAACTTGTGTCTGGACATCAAAATTACCCCATCTTGACGGGTGCGGTGGCTCACGCTTATAATCCCAGCACTTTGGGAGGCCAAGGCAGGTAGATCACCTGAGGTCAGGAGTTCGGGACCAGCCTTGGCCAACATGGTGAAACTCCATCTCTACTAAAAATACAAAAATTAGCCAGGTGCGTTGGCATGCCCCTGTAATCCCAGCTACTTGGGAGGCTGAGGTGGGAGAATTGCTTGAACCTGGGAGGCAGAGGGTGCAGTGAGCTGAGATCGTGCCACTGCACTCTAGCCTAGGTGACAGAGCAAGACCTCATCTCAAAAAAAAAAAAAAATTCACCCCATCTTTTTTTATCTGTATGCATACTTCAAGAAAAATAGAGATGTATAAGCCATTTTGAAGTAAGCTTACATATGGTGTAGGAGCTACCAACAGAGCCACAAAAGTGTTTCAAATAAAGTACAAAGTTTATGATGTGAGCCTGTGACCTCCACTTCCTTACTCAAATGCAAGAGTGGACAGATACCAAGTACGGGGCCTCCAGACCTCAAGTTGTTCTCATTGGTTTGTTGGGTAAGATTGTCAGTTGGGTGAAGAGTCATCCTTGAATTTTAGACTTGGCACCGACTCCACTCATGGGATTAAAGCCTGCATTGTCTACAGCCCTGAGCGCCTGCCATGCACCTGCCAACTAGCCCACTATTGGCTACATGGAAGGACAAGGATTGGTGTCACCAACTGGGCCAGTATTTGGAACGGCCTTATAAACATGGATGTGAGGTTTGTGCACAACCCCTGAGCACAGGCCCCCTTTGCCCGGCTCCAGTAGTGTACCCCGCTCAGTGACAGGAGAGGTTTGAAAGGTGGGAAGGGAAGTCCATTCAAGTGTGGTTCCCTGTATGGCATCACCCGACTCAAGAGAGGACTTGAAGCACAAGGGGTGTGGTGAGAATTGGCTCATGCTCCTTCCTTTGTTGACCTGCCTTTCCAGGGACACTTCCACCCCAAATTGAGAACAGAGTTTAGGATGAGGCTCACCCCTTCTGGCACAGCCTCTGCCCTGCCACCCTTACCCCTTGGCCCCTGCCCTGAGGTTCTTTCAGATCCTTGCAAAGACGAGGCTCTCTCTTGCTCCAGCCCTTTGCTCAAACTGGGACTCACTTCCCTCTACCTTGGCCTGTCTGCTCCTTTCATCTTTCCCATCCCAGCCTGGGAGGCTTCTGTCATCCCTTCAAGAATGGGTTAGGGCCTCCAAGCCTCCCCTACCATCCATGCCATCCCCGCATTGGGTACTGGTCTTGTGGGTCTTCCCCTGTGCAGGAACCAAGTCAGCCCGAACCACTGATACATCCTGAGTGCCCCTAACAGAATTGGGCAAATAGCAGACTCTTAAAAATGCTCAAAGCATGAAAAACTCCTGGACTCAGTGAATGTGAGTGTCCAACTGAATAGAATCAGTAGGAGCTCACTTCAGAGTAGCTAGCAGGAAGAGCGCTGCACCAGGTGCATTGTGGTTCCTCCAAACGCAGCAAGCTGGTCAGTGCTAACCCTTGGGATGCTTTTGGCAGCTGCGGGGAGATCTGATTCTGTGGAGCAGCTGAGGTTTCAGGTAAACTATAAACACATGAATAGAATGTGATGGGCTCATTCATTTTTCAGGGTTAGAGTTGCCTAGGCCAGAACATCCCAGAGCCTCCTGTCTCTGCACTGTGCACAACGCAAGAACATCTGGGTAGCCCTACTCTGGAATCTCCACAAAGGCAGAGACCCATAGGATTTACTCCCCCTGGTTCCCAGCCCCCAGCACAGTGCCTGACCTACAGGAGTTGCTCAGCAATTGTTGGTTGAATGATTGAAGGAAGAAAAGAATGAGTTATAGGATTTGGATTTGCGTCCCCAACAAATTTCCTGTCAAATTGTAGTCCCTAGTGTTGGAGGTGGGGCCTGATGGGAGAAGGTTGGATCATGGGGGTGGATTGCTCATGAATAGTTTAGCACTACCCTCTTGGTGTTGTTCTCATGATAGCGAGTTCTCTCGAGATCTGGTAGTTGAAAAGTGTCAAGCACCTCCCCTCTCACTCTCTCTTGCTCCTGCTCCCACTCCTGCTATGTAAGACACCTGTTCTCTTTTGCTTTCTGCCATGATTGGAAGCTTCCTGAGGCCTCCCCAGAAGCAGAAGTCACTATGCTTGCTGTACAGCCTGCAGAACCGTAAGCCAAGTAAACCTCTTTCCTTTGTAAATGACCCAGTCTCAGGTATTTCTTTATAGCAATGCAAGAATGGACTAACACAATGAGTTTATGGACAGAAAAATTCTTTCTTGGAGAAACAGATTATGTAGCTCCAGCTGAGTCTGGAGACTTTCCCAATTAAATTGGACTGTCTTTAATATATTTAAAGGTGATGTCCCACTTTCAGGACTTAGTCTCCCACACAAGCACGTGAAAATCCTGGAGAGGAGCTTCACTTATATGCCCATGATGATGAGAAAGCGTCCATGAGATGGATACCACCCAGCAGTGAGAACAAGCCAGGTCCACAGGTAGCAACAGGATAGGATAACATGGAGAGAAGAAAGCAGATTGCAGAACAACTCCTTTTACATCAGCATATAAAACCCAGCGCACAATACCCTATATTGCTTTTAGATAAACACATAGAATTCTAAACACTGGACAGGAAGTTCTATACCCGCCTCAGGGTGGTGAGATTAGGCTGAGGACCCCGGACAGGTGGGGATGAGAGAGGATGGGGGCTGTGGGAATCAAGCTGCAGCCAAAACAAGATCTGAAGCCAATAGAGTAAAATGTTCTCTATTAAGTGTTAAATGTTGTCCCTATTAAGTGCATTTGTTATATTACTCTCTAGAGTTGTTTGTGTATTTGAAAGTTCTGCAATTTTTTCAAAGAAATAATTTTCTCAGATTATCAGTAATAATTTAGAAACCAGCGGTTACCTTACTTAGCATTTGCTATAGAACCTACTGTAGTTAATTTATTTACATAGTATAAGAATTGACCTTGTGAACAAGAATTCTTCTTTGAATTGAATTCCCCCGGTTTCCTAACTCTTCAATTCAACCTCTTTTGCACCAGTCTGCCCATTAACCAATGCAAATCCTTAAGGGACCATCTCAGGCTCCCCTGCTGTGAATACCCCGTTGCTCCCTCCCCTTTCCTCAGCTCACCTTATCCTCCTGCTCAGCCTTCCTCGGATATCTGGGAGGCCCCCAGGCCCCTCTCCAAAGAGGTCAAGTGATCTTTCAATGACAGCAAGCAAAATATCTATGCACTAGAAGCAGTGGTACTCAAACTTCAACATGCATCAGTCTTCTGGGGCTTGTTAAAACAGATTTCTGGATCCCACC
The DNA here is from genome assembly GCF_002776525.5 of Piliocolobus tephrosceles. Classification (NCBI taxonomy): domain Eukaryota; kingdom Metazoa; phylum Chordata; class Mammalia; order Primates; family Cercopithecidae; genus Piliocolobus; species Piliocolobus tephrosceles. The sequence continues at coordinate 94,221,006 of NC_045448.1, read as the reverse complement.
CCCAGCATTTCTGATTCAGTTGGTCTGGGATGGAGCCTGAGAATTTGTATTTCTAACAAGTCTCAGGTGATGCTGATACTACCAGTCCAGGGGACACACTGAGAAACAGTGGGTTGGAGGAGGTTGGAACGTCAAGCCTCTGCCTAGTCTGTGCTGCATATGCCATGGATGAATGGCATGTTTCTGTGAATCAGGCCTGTCCTTCCTGGTACCCTCTGCCCTAACATTTCATCGTCACGACAATATCTGGCATTGATATTTGTTTTATTTAGTCCATCTCCGCAGAGAACAGATTTAATCACATATATTTCCATTTGGTCTGGATCAAGTCAACTTTTGGCCAGAAGAGAACATCCAAAATTAAATAAACATTGTGTGAAGAATGAAGAGGGAGATGAAGAGAAAGACAAAGGGTCCAAGAAATTAAAAATGGAAGCAGGAAGAAAGATGCAAGGCAAGAGGGGAAATGGAGAAATAAGAAAGTTGATACTTTGCATGCCCACTGATGCAAGAGACACCCGGGACCAGCAGACGAAGAACAGAGGGACTGTCTGTCATTCCCGTGTGCGAATAATCATCTCTAGCCAGAAAACAAACAAAATCAGTGTCTGAGAAGGATAACTGACAGGCAGGAGTTCTCCGTCTTGGAAACTCTTTAACACAGAGTTTTGTTGTCATCATCTCTTGTGGGGACTTTGGATGTCCTCAAGTCCTGTCCACACAACAGTGGAGGCCCGCAGTCCCTACCGGAGGGGACTTCCCTGGCAGAGTCTGTGTCCAGACACATGTGGGAGCTGGTACAGAAGGGAAATAGACAGCTTCCCATTTTCAGTGATTTGGGGCTTAAACACACTTGTTCTTGGGTCAGGAGAGAAATCAGCAGCAAACGAGACAAGGATGGGAAGGGGAGGTGGTGGTGGTAGAGACAGTGCTTTGGCTTTCATAGATGGAATTTAAGGCAGAAACCATCTGCCTGAATTTCCAACCCTTCCAGTGCTTGGGAATCACCTGGGCTCCACTCCCAGGGATTGTGATGTATTGGTCTGGACTGCAGCCTGCTCCGCAACTGTTCCCGAGTGATGCCCCAGGGCAGGTTTCAGTCTCATTGATCTAGAATAGAGTCCAGCCCATCGTCCTGCGGCTACAAGAGAGGAAACTGAGTCTCAGAGGTATTAAGCAACTTGCCTAAGGTCATATACAAGGGAAGAGCAGAAGAAAGGTGAGAACTCAGGATCTCCTGACAACTATCTCAAGTGGGGAGAAAATAAGTTTGGGATGAGTTTGAGGTTAGAACTAGTTGGCCCTTCTCCCCACATCAGCATCCAGAGGGAGAATTTCCCCTGATGAGCATCCAGTGAAAGGAACCTCAGGATAAGACAGGAACAGATTCCAGGTCTCATGCATGCATTTGTCAGTGGGGTTCTGTCCACACACTGCTGAAATGAGTCTGAAATGGTCCTGTCCTGACTGTGAGTTCCTGGGAGGCCTGATGCCCGCAGGCTGTCCCTGCAGGGAGTGACACCTGTGTCTGGCCTGTGTGGCTGTCCCCACGACATGGGCTTCCTCCCTCCTGGTGTCTACTCCTAGGAAAGAACTTGCCCCCTTAGAGGGTGGCACAGCAAGTTTGGAATATGGTGTCCACAGATGAGGAAATGAATCAGCAACAGGAAAATATTTCAGGGCAACTGCAGCTTACTAAGTGTTCACTCTGCCAGGCACTGAGCCTCTGGCGTAAGATCCCAGGACATGTCATGAAAACTCCCAGGTAGGTGGCAGCCCATCTGACAGATGTAAGAACGAGTCAGTTCCTGCACTGTGTGGGAAGGGAATGCAGCAGAGCAGGGAGACAGGAGTTAGCAGGCCAGGCCTCTCTTGCATCTGATATGTTAAGAAAATGAAGCCAGAACTGGACCAGAGCAGCCTGGGATAACACACAAGATGTCAGGGACGAGGCAGAAATTCCAGGGCAGAAGGCCCCATGACCTCCATTTTGCGGGATAACCTCACCCTCCAGAAAAGAGAAAAATGAGATGACCTGCTACCTTGCCAGGCTAATGCCCAGTGGGATCCTACAGTCCACTGTGAGCTGCCCCCAACACTGGAAAGGAAATGAGGCTGTGATGGATGAGTGGCCAGCTGGCTCAGGCCTTAGTTTTCTCATCTATACAAGGGGCTGTTTGTTGCAAGGATTCAATGAGATAGCTCATGTCAAGCTCTTGGCAGGGGGCACAGTCTTTTCTCAGTGCTGCAGAGACATTAGCTATTGTCATTGTTGCTAGCATTCTTATGAGAGTCTAAAAATTGCTTTTTCTTCTTAGTCTCTTAAAATGGAATCACACTAAGTTCTGGAAGCAAAAGCAGAAATATAGCTGATGTCATCCAATTATAAGCCTGAAAAGTCACTTTCATTAAAATGCAGCATTAACACCATCCCTGGAAGAGTTTCTCCTCCACAACCAGAAGGAATTGATTTGCCCAATCCTTGCCTTTCAGGTACTTCACTGGTTCCACAAGAGGCTTCACAGACGGCCCTCAAGATCTCTTACTAAGAAAACCATCTACTCTGTTTTATCAGAACTAAGTGCCTGACATCCATTAACGTGTGTCGCTCCAACACCTCCTACATGTCATTGTGGAGAGTGACAGGAGGAGCTTTCCTGCCCATTCATTTATCTACTCATTTATTCATTGATCCACTCATCAGTTGGCTACTGAACACCCACCCCATGGCTGGCACAGTTTCAGGTTGAGACAGAGCAAGGAGTTGGCAGGGCAGAGACAGAGGCAGACTACAGACTAGAAGCCATCAGAAGCACTCTTAACAAAAATTTGGCAGGGTGAAGGGCAAAGAGCACCCGTGTGTTCTAGGATGATCATGACCTTTGGGAATGTGGCAGCTGAGACCTAAGGGTCCGAGGGTCCACAATCTCAGGACCTCTAGCCAAACACTCCAGGCAGAGACAAACGCTCTGAGGCAGGCACCTGTGCCCCTTGCTAGTTAACTCTGGGTCTAAGTGGTTAACCAGGCTTAACCTTGCCAGCCTGAATAAGACTCCTCCCCTCCCAACTCTTGTGGTGGGCAGACCCTTCCTACATCCACAGGGAGCCTTTGTCTTCAGTGAGCCCTCCCCACCTGCGACACAAAGCAGAGGTGAGACTGGATATGCTTGGACCAGACACCCCATCTCCCAAGGATGACTGGTCTGCATTCTGGAACCATGGGCAGGGCCTGGGCACTCTGTTTCCTCATCTGCAAAATGGGCACGATCCCTGCTTTACAGGATTGCTCAGAGGTTCACAGGTGATGCCAGAAAAGTCATTGCACAAAATGTAAGGAAATATCCAAGCATGGCACATTTGAAATTGGAGTCCTCCAGGTGGCTGAGTGATTTATGTTAATTGTGTTGTCATTGTAATTTCCTTTTACATCCACATCCTTAAGCTTTCTGCCTTCCTTAAAACCTGCTTGATGCAGCTCCCAAAATTAGCAATCACTAAGCCTAATTAGTCTTCTCCTCCCAGAGGGCTCTGCCTTTTATTTTTCCTTTTATTTTTAGTTGACACAAAATAATTGCGCATATTTATGGGGTACAGAGTGATATTTCAGTACATGCATATAATGGTCAAATCAGGGTAATTAGAAAATACATCACCTCAAAGATATATCATTTCTTCATGCTGAGAATATTCAAAATCTTCTCTTCCAGCTTTGTGAACATATGCAATAAATTCTTGTTAACTATAGGCATACCTCTGAGATATTGCCGGTTTGGTTCCACACCACTGCAATCAAGTGAATATTGCAATAAAGTGAGTCACATAAATTTTTTGGTTTCCTAGTGACTATAAAAGTTATGCTTATATCATACTGTAGCCTATAAGCGTGTAATAGCATTATGTCTAAAAATATACACACCTAATTTAAAAACATATTATTGCTAAAAACAAAATGCTGGTGGTTTTGGTATGTTGCAGCTCTATTTTCACTTGTTTTGAGACCTTTTTCGACCTCCTTAATTTCTTCATTGACCCATTGGCCATTCAGGAGCATGTTGTTTAATTTCCATGTATTTGTACAGTTTTCAAAGTTCCTCTTGTTATCAATTTCCAGTTTTATTCGATTGTGGTCTGAGAACATATTTGATATGATTTCAATTATTAAAAATTTGTTGATGCTTGTTTTGTGGCCTAACATATGGTCTATCTTATAGAATGTTTCATATATTGAAGAGAAAAGAATGCGATCTGCAGCTACTGGATGAAATGTTCTGTAAATGTCTATTAGCTTCATTTAGTCTCTAGTGCAGTATAAGTCTCATGTTTCCTTGTTGATTTTCTGTCTAGGTGATCTTTCCAAAGCTGAAAATTGAGTTTTGAAGTCCCAAACTATGATTGTATAAGCATTTGTCTCTCTTTAGCTCTAATTATATATTTTTTTCTTTTTATATCTGGATGCTCCAGTGTTGAGTATATGTATATTTATAATTTTTATATCCTCTTACTCAAATGATCCCTTTATCATTACATAATTACCTCTTTTTCTCTATGTTTTATGACTTAAAATCTATTTTGTCTGCTATAAGTATTGCTACTCCTGCACACTTTTGGTTTCTGTTTGCATGCAATATCTTTTTTCATCCCTTCACTTTCTATGTGTGTCTTCACAGGTGAAATTAGTTTCTTGTAGGTAGCATAGAATTGGGTCACTTTTAAAATCCATTCAGCCAGTCTATATCTTTTAACTGGGAAATTTGAACCATTTGCCAAAGTTGTTATTGATAGATGAGGACTTATTCCTGTCATTTTAATTGTTTTCTGATTATTTTATATAATATTCTTTTCTTTCTTTCTTTCTTTTTCTTCTTTCTTTCTTTCTTTCTCTTTCTTTCTTCTTTCTTTCTTTCTTTCTTCTTTTGTTTATCTTTGCAGTTTGGTTGTTTCCTGTAGATCACTACAGGAAAACATGTGGTTCTGTTCTCTTTCTTATTTGTGTGTCTGCTTTACCAATGAGTTTTATACTTTTGTGTTTTCATGATGGTGGATATAGCCCTTTTGCTTCCAGATGTAGGACTCTCTTAAGCATTTATTGTAGGGTCAGTCTAGTGGTGTCCTAGTTTTTGCTTATCTAGGAAAGACTTCATTTCTCCTTCATTTCTCAAGGATATCTGTGCTGGGTACAGTATTCTTGACTGGCTAACAGAGGACCAATTAATAAGCCAAAGAAATGGCTCTCTAACAATGAACACTTCTGCCATCAACTGACAGATCCCAGGAAGAAATGTTTTCCAGTGAGGAGACTTCCCTGGTTTTCAGAACACCTCTGGCTGCCCCTGTCCAGGGCTGTCCCTTCAGTTCAGGTTAGCATTATCACCTAGAGCCAACAAGTCAAGGAGGTGCTGGTTTGCCTTTGACATCTCTACCCAGATCAGGCTCCACTGAGAAGACTCTTCCTTTTTCATCACTGTCCCACCTAGTTAGTTGGTCCTGCCCTGGGGTCAGAGTTTCACTGATGCTGAAAAGTATAGTGTTAGCTCAGGCAACAGATGAACTCTGCCTCCATGCCCAAGTATGAAAAGCTATCTCTGCTTGTTTTTCACTCACCTAAGATTTTGAAAGAACGGCTCCTAAAGAGGGTGATCATCTGCCCTCATGACTTACAGTGCCTCAGCATCACATGTTTCACATGCTATTCATTTTGTACAGCAAAACCAAGAAGTGAATACACCTGTTATCCCTACTTTACAAGTAGAGGACACTGAGGCCCTGAGAGGTTAAGAAGTGTAGGTAAGATTTGAACCTGATGGCCGAATAGGAGCAGCTTCAGTCTCCAACTCCCAGGGCGAGCGACACAGAAGACCGGCGATTTCTGCATTTTCAACTGAGGTACTGGGGTCATCTCACTCGGGAGTGCCGGACAATCGGTGCTGGTCAGCTGCTGCAGCCCGACCAGCGAGAGCTGAAGCAGGGCGAGGCATCGCCTCACCTGGGAAGCGCGAGGGGGAAGGGAGTCCCTTTTCCTAGCCAGGGGAACTGAGACACACAACACCTGGAAAATCGGGTAACTCCCACCCCAATACTGCGCTGTAACACCGGCACACCGGAGATTGTATCCCACACCTGGCCGGGAGGGTCCCACGCCCACGGAGCCTCTCTCCTTGCTAACACAGCAGTCTGCGGCAATCTAACCGCAAGGCAGCAGCGAGGCTGGGGGAGGGGCGCCCGCCATCGCTGAGGCTTAAGTAGGTAACTAAAGCCGCTGGGAAGCTGGAACTGGGTGGAGCTCACAGCAGCTCAAGGAAACCTGCCTGTCTCTGTAGACTGCACCTCTGGGGACAGGGCTCAGCTAAAGGAGTAGAAGCCTGTGAAACGCGAACGACTCTGTCTGACAGCTTTGAAGAGAGCAGGGGATCTCCCAACACGGAGGTTGAGATCTGAGAAGGGGCAGTCTGCCTGCTCAAGTGGGTCACTGACCCCTGAGTAGCCTAACTGGGAGACATCCCCCACTAGGGGCAGTCTGACACCCCACACCTCACAGGGTGGAGTACACCCCTGAGAGGAAGCTTCCAAAGCAAGAATCAGACAGGTGCACTCGCTGTTCAGCAATATTCTATCTTCTGCAACCTCTGCTGCTGATACCCAGGCAAACAGGGTCTGGAGTGGACCTCAAGCAATCTCCAACAGACCTATAGCTGAGGGTCCTGACAGTCAGAAGGAAACCTATCAAACAGGAAGGACACCTATATCAAAACCCCATCAGTACGTCACCATCATCAAAGACCAGTGACAGATAAAACCACAAAGATGGGGAAAAAGCAGGGCAGAAAAGCTGGAAATTCAAAAAATAAGAGCGCATCTCCTCCTGCAAAGGAGCACAGCCCATCGCCAGCAACGGATCAAAGCTGGTCAGAGAATGATTTTGATGAGATGAGAGAAGAAGGCTTCAGTCCATCAAACCTCTCAGAGCTAAAGGAGGAATTACGTACCCAGCGCAAAGAAACTAAAAATCTTGAAAAAAAAGTGGAAGAATTGACAGCTAGACTAATTAATGCAGAGAAGGTCATAAACGAAATGACAGAGATGAAAACCATGTCATGAGAAATACGTGACAAATGCACAAGCTTCAGTAACCGACTCGATCAACTGGAAGAAAGAGTATCAGCGATTGAGGATCAAATGAATGAAATGAAGCGAGAAGAGAAACCAAAAGAAAAAAGAAGAAAAAGAAATGAACAAAGCCTGCAAGAAGTATGGGATTATGTCAAAAGACCAAATCTACGTCTGATTGGGGTGCCTGAAAGTGAGGGGGAAAATGGAACCAAATTGGAAAACACTCTACAGGATATCATCCAGGAGAACTTCCCCAACCTAGCAGGCCAGGCCAACATTCAAATTCAGGAAATACAGAGAACGCCACAAAGATACTCCTCCAGAAGAGCAACTCCAAGACACATAATTGCCAGATTCACCAAAGTTGAAATGAAGGAAAAAATCTTAAGGGCAGCCAGAGAGAAAGGTCGGGTTACCCACAAAGGGAAGCCCATCAGACTGACAGCAGATCTCTCGGCAGAAACTCTACAAGCCAGAAGAGAGTGGGGGCCAATATTCAACGTTCTTAAAGAAAAGAATTTTAAACCCAGAATTTCATATCCAGCCAAACTAAGTTTCATAAGTGAAGGAGAAATAAAATTCTTTACAGATAAGCAAATGCTTAGAGATTTTGTCACCACCAGGCCTGCCTTACAAGAGACCCTGAAGGAAGCCCTAAACATGGAAAGGAACAACCGGTACCAGCCACTGCAAAAACATGCCAAAATGTAAAGACCATCGAGCCTAGGAAGAAACTGCATCAACTAATGAGCAAAATAACCAGTTAATATCATCATGGCAGGATCAAGATCACACATAACAATATTAACCTTAAATGTAAATGGACTAAATGCTCCAATTAAAAGACACAGACTGGCAAACTGGATAAAGAGTCAAGACCCATCAGTCTGCTGTCTTCAGGAGACCCATCTCACATGCAGAGACATACATAGGCTCAAAATAAAGGGATGGAGGAAGATCTACCAAGCAAATGGAGAACAAAAAAAAGCAGGGGTTGCAATCCTAGTCTCTGATAAAACAGACTTTAAACCATCAAAGATCAAAAGAGACAAAGAAGGCCATTACATAATGGTAAAGGGATCAATCCAACAGGAAGAGCTAACTATCCTAAATATATATGCACCTAATACAGGAGCACCCAGATTCATAAAGCAAGTCCTTAGAGACTTACAAAGAGACTTAGACTCCCATACAATAATAATGGGAGACTTCAACACTCCACTGTCAACATTAGACAGATCAACGAGACAGAAAGTTAACAAGGATATCCAGGAATTGAACTCATCTCTGCACCAAGCGGACCTAATAGACATCTATAGAACTCTCCACCCCAAGTCAACAGAATATACATTCTTCTCAGCACCACATCACACTTATTCCAAAATTGACCACATAATTGGAAGTAAAGCACTCCTCAGCAAATGTAAAAGAACAGAAATTATAACAAACTGTCTCTCTGACCACAGTGCAATCAAACTAGAACTCAGGACTAAGAAATTCAATCAAAACCGCTCAACTACATGGAAACTGAACAACCTGCTCCTGAATGACTACTGGGTACATAACGAAATCAAAGCAGAAATAAAGATGTTCTTTGAATCCAATGAGAACAAAGATACAACATACCAGAATCTCTGGGACACATTTAAAGCAGTATGTAGAGGGAAATTTATAGCACTAAGTGCCCACAAGAGAAAGCAGGAAAGATCTAAAATTGACACTCTAACATCACAATTAAAAGAACTAGAGAGGCAAGAGCAAACACATTCAAAAGCTAGCAGAAGGCAAGAAATAACTAAGATCAGAGCAGAACTGAAGGAGATAGAGACACAAAAAACCCTCCAAAAAATCAATGAATCCAGGAGTTGGTTTTTTGAAAAGATCAACAAAATTGACAGACCGCTAGCAAGATTAATAAAGAAGAAAAGAGAGAGGAATCAAATAGATGCAATAAAAAATGATAAAGGGGATATCACCACCGACCCCACAGAAATACAAACTACCATCAGAGAATACTATAAACACCTCTACGCAAATCAACTAGAAAATCTAGAAGAAATGGATAATTTCCTGGACGCGTACACTCTTCCAAGACTAAACCAGGAAGAAGTTGAATCCCTGAATAGACCAATAGCAGCCTCTGAAATTGAGGCAACAATTAATAGCCTGCCCACCAAAAAAAGCCCAGGACCAGATGGATTCACAGCTGAATTCTACCAGAGGTACAAAGAGGAGCTGGTACCATTCCTTCTGAAACTATTCCAATCAATAGAAAAAGAGGGAATCCTCCCTAACTCATTTTATGAGGCCAGCATCATCCTGATACCAAAGCCTGGCAGAGACACAACAAAAAAAGAGAATTTTAGACCAATCTCCCTGATGAACATCGATGCAAAAATCCTCAATAAAATCCTGGCAAACCGGATTCAGCAGCACATCAAAAAGCTTATCCACCATGATCAAGTGGGCTTCATCCCTGGGATGCAAGGCTGGTTCAACATTCGCAAATCAATCAACGTAATCCAGCATATCAACAGAACCAAAGACAAGAACCACATGATTATCTCAATAGATGCAGAAAAGGCTTTTGACAAAATTCAACAGCCCTTCATGCTAAAAACGCTCAACAAATTCGGTATTGATGGAACGTACCTCAAAATAATAAGAGCTATTTATGACAAACCCACAGCTAATATCATACTGAATGGGCAAAAACTGGAAAAGTTCCCTTTGAAAACTGGCACAAGACAGGGATGCCCTCTCTCACCACTCCTATTCAACATAGTGTTGGAAGTTCTGGCTAGGGCAATCAGGCAAGAGAAAGAAATCAAGGGTATTCAGTTAGGAAAAGAGGAAGTCAAATTGTCCCTGTTTGCAGATGACATGATTGTGTATTTAGAAAACCCCATCGTCTCAGCCCAAAATCTTCTTAAGCTGATAAGCAACTTCAGCAAAGTCTCAGGATACAAAATTAATGTGCAAAAATCACAAGCATTCTTATACACCAGTAACAGACAAGCAGAGAGCCAAATCAGGAATGAACTTCCATTCACAATTGCTTCAAAGAGAATAAAATACCTAGGAATCCAACTTACAAGGGATGTGAAGGACCTCTTCAAGGAGAACTACAAACCACTGCTCAGTGAAATCAAAGAGGACACAAACAAATGGAAGAACATACCATGCTCATGGATAGGCAGAATCAATATTGTGAAAATGGCCATACTGCCCAAGGTAATTTATAGATTCAATGCCATCCCCATCAAGCTACCAATGAGTTCCTTCACCGAATTGGAAAAAACTGCTTTAAAGTTCATATGGAACCAAAAAAGAGCCCGTATTGCCAAGACAATCCTAAGTCAAAAGGACAAAGCCGGAGGCGTCACGCTACCTGACTTCAAACTATACTACAAGGCTACAGTAACCAAAACAGCATGGTACTGGTACCAAAACAGAGATATAGACCAATGGAACAGAACGGAGCCTTCAGAAATAATGCCACACATCTACAACCATCTGATATTTGACAAACCTGAGAAAAACAAGAAATGGGGAAAGGATTCCCTATTTAATAAATGGTGCTGGGAAAATTGGCTAGCCATAAGTAGAAAGCTGAAACTGGATCCTTTCCTTACTCCTTATACGAAGATTAATTCAAGATGGATTAGAGACTTAAATGTTAGACCTAATACCATAAAAACCCTAGAAGAAAATCTAGGTAGTACCATTCAGGACATAGGCATGGGCAAGGACTTCATGTCTAAAACACCAAAAGCAACGGCAGCAAAAGCCAAAATTGACAAATGGGATCTCATTAAACTAAAGAGCTTCTGCACAGCAAAAGAAACTACCATCAGAGTGAACAGGCAGCCTACAGAATGGGAGAAAATTTTTGCAATCTACTCATCTGACAAAGGGCTCATTTCCAGAATCTACAAAGAACTCAAACAAATATACAAGAAAAAAACAAACAACCCCATCCAAAAGTGGGGAAAGGATATGAACAGACATTTCTCAAAAGAAGACATTCATACAGCCAACAGACACATGAAAAAATGCTCATCATCACTGGCCATCAGAGAAATGCAAATCAAAACCACAATGAGATACCATCTCACACCAGTTAGAATGGCAATCATTAAAAAATCAGGAAACAATAGGTGTTGGAGAGGATGTGGAGAAATAGGAACACTTTTACACTGTTGGTGGGATTGTAAACTAGTTCAACCATTATGGAAAACAGTATGGCGATTCCTCAAGGACCTAGAACTAGATGTACCATATGACCCAGCCATCCCACTACTGGGTATATACCCAAAGGATTATAAATTATGCTACTACAAAGACACATGCACACGTATGTTTATTGCGGCACTATTCACAATAGCAAAGACTTGGAATCAACCCAAATGTCCATCAGTGACAGACTGGATTAAGAAAATGTGGCACATATACACCATGGAATACCATGCAGCCATAAAAATGGATGAGTTTGCGTCCTTTGTAGAGACATGGATGCAGCTGGAAACCATCATTCTTAGCAAATTATCACAAGAAGAGAAAACCAAACACCGCATGTTCTCACTCATAGGTGGGAACTGAACAATGAGCTCACTTGGACTCGGGAAGGGGAACATCACACACTGGGGCCTATCATGGGGAGGGGGGAGGGGGGAGGGATTGCATTGGGGAGTTATACCTGATATAAATGATGAATTGATGGGTGCTGACGAGTTGATGGGTGCAGCACACCAACATGGCACATGTATACATATGTAACCTGCACGTTATGCACATGTACCCTAGAACTTAAAGTATAATAAAAAAAAAAAAAAATAAAAAAAAAGATTTGAACCTACAGGTTGTGCCTCCAGAACCCAAGCTCTTTACTCTTTGCTATATCCTTCTGCAAGCCCAGTCAAAGACTTGAGTGTTTTCAAGCTTTGCCCTTTCCACACAGCTGCCTTTCTCCTCCAGTCCATCCCAAATGAGGACTTCCTGTGGCCAATTTCCTCCTGGGAGGAGGCAGAGACTGCCTCTTGCTGCCTCCTAGGGAAGCTTCTGGAACCTGACTTTGATAGCAGGAAGTAAAGAAGAGGAACCAAGGGAACAACAAGACCTTACTTTGTTTTCAAATCCCTAGTGTGGGGTCACTGCCAGCTGTCCTGTGGGATCTGTGTTATTACTGCTCAACTTGCAAGTTCTTTTCCCCTCCCTGGCCTCAATATCATCCAAACAAGGGAGTTACAGTGGGTATTCTAGAAGTCCCCACCTGACTTTAACATAATTTCAGCAACTTACTGAGAAGGAGAGATGGTGGGACTACACAGAGAGGGTTTTTTAAAAAGTTACAGCTCACTGTTACCTCTCACTCTGTTCATTGATAGAACTAAGGGACTGGAAAGCCCTGGACATCTCATAATGAAATAAACTAGCCCCTTGTGTTTAAGGGCTCTTTCCTTCAGTGTATCTACCTTCCATGTTAGAGCCACTTTGTTCATTTAAAAAAAAATGTCAGGGTTATTTTAACAAAGCGACTCAGCAAACGCTCTTTAGACATTATCAGAACGAGAGAGAGGAAATCCTGAAATAATTCTGCCTTCAGTTCTCCAAGTCAGAGTACATCAGCGTGGAATTAAAAAAGAAACAAAAAACGAGTCACCAGGTGAGTAGTACAGTGACAAGGAAGGGCTGACTGTGGCCTAGTCTCCCTAGTCCCCAGATTGGGTCATGGCACTGGAATAGAGCAGCTGGGAGGATCAGTACAAGAGCTGAGAGGCCTAGAGTCAGCGTAATCAAGCTCTGTAAGGTCCATGAGGTATGTGGGCAGCCAGGTGAACAGGATGCTGAAAGGAAGACTGACCTCTCTTTGAAAAGAACATATCAGGGTACTTAACATAGACCATCTTTAAACAAGTAGCCCACTTACTTTCCTACTAATCTGTAATCTGTAATCAGCTCAGAATGAGATAACAGCACTTTAGCTGCTAAAGTTTTTAAACACCATATAAAATATTATTTGTGAGGCAATGAAGATATTGTGGGTGTTTTCAACTCTGCAAACCCAGGTATATTCTTTTCAGTAAACTCTTTACTGAAGTAAAAGATACATAGAGAAAAGTACACAAATAACAACCAGAATATATTGATGAATTTTCACAAAGGAGGCAAACCAGAGAAACAACTGACTAGGTCAAGAAGTAGGACATTGCCAACACCCCAGGCGCCCCACTTGTGCCCCTACAAGTCACATCCCCAAAATAACTATCACTTTGACTCCTGACCCCATTCATTAGCTTTGTCTGTTCTTGAACTTCATGTAAATGGAGCCATCAGGGCACCCTCTTGGTTTTCTGGCTTCTTTTACTGAACATGATGTTTATTACATTCATCCATGTTACTGTGTGTTGCATTAGGTCCTTTAATTTCATTGCTCAGTACATCGTGATATACTTATCCATTCCACTGTTGATAGAAATTTGGATTGTTTCCAGTCTTTGGTTACTACAGCTAGAGAGTCATGAACATTTTTGTAGAATTCTGGATCATAAGATACACAGATGCTCAGCTGTAGTAGATCCTGCCAATTTTCCAATATGGTTATACTAATTTACACTCCCAGCAGCCAGTGGATGGCACCTGTAGTTGTTGTATATTCTCTCTGGCACTTAGTATTATTAGTCTGTCATTTTGGACAAACCTGGTGGCTCTGTAAAGGTTATCTCCTTATGACTTTAATTTGCACTTCCTTGCTAGCATTTATTAGAAACTTACAATACCTCTTTTGTGAAGTGCTTGTTCAAATCTTTTGTCCATATTTTTTATTGGGTTATTAATGACTTACGGAAATTCTTCATATATTCTAGGTACAAACCCTTTATTGGGTTTATGATTTACAAATATCTTCTCTTACTCAAGGGCTTGCATTTTCACTGTCTTAATGGTGTCTTTTGATAAACAGAAGTTCTTAGGTTTTAAAAATTTATTTATTATTATTTTTATTTTTGTTATTTTTGGAGTGCATTTGTGCAAACGGGGCTCACTGAAGCTCAAACTCCTGGACTCAAGCGATTCTTGCACCTCAGCTCTTGAGTAGCTGGGACCACAAGGTGTGCCACCACACCTGCTAATTTTTAAAATATTTTGTAGAGATGGGGTCTCACTATATTACGCAGGCTGGTTTTAAACCACTGGGCTCAAGGGATCTTCCCTTCTTGGCCTCCCCAAGTGTTGGATTACAGGTGTGAGCCATTGCACCCGGGCAGAAGTTCTTAGTTTTAATGAAGTCCAATTCATCAATATTTTCCTTTGTGCTTAGTACATTTTGTATTACATTTGAAAAAATTTTACTCCAAGGTCATAAATTATTCTTTTATGTTATCTTTTAGAAGTTTTGTTATTTTGCCTTTCACTTTTAGATCTACATTCTATATGATTGATTTGTGTGTGTGGTGTGAGGTGCAGTCAAGATTCATTTTTTTTAAGTATGAAGATTCAACTGACCCTGCAACATTTATGCAAACATTATCTGTCCTATTCCGATTGCATGGCAGTATTGCTTTTGTCATAAATCAACTGACTGAATATGCATGGTCTGTTTTCTAGTACTCTGTCTTCTGTTCCATTGGTCTATTTGTCTATGCTTGTGCATATCTCACACTGTCTTATTTGCTAAAGCTTCCAGAATAAGTCTTAACAAATGTTCTTGCTCAAGATTGTTTCAGTCCTTCAAATTTCCAAATAAAATATAAAGTTTATTCCTCAAATAAAATAAACAAAATTCCACTAAAATTTGTTGTAAAATTGTACTGACTCTATAGGTCAATTTGGACAGAACTGACTATAAAAATATTGTCTTTTATTCCATGAACATATATTTTGGATTCTTTTAATGTCTTTTCACAATGATTTTATAGTTCTTAATTACATTTTATTATATTTATTTCTCTGTGTGTTGATGTTATTATACATGACATCACTTAACTTTTTAATTTTCCAATTATTTGTCACTCACCTAAAACTATTTGTTCTCTCAAGTTGATCTAGCAACTCATCTTCCGCGTGGTTAATATTACTAACTTGTGATCAAAATTATCATTCATGATAGAGCTTTTCAGTCTATTTTGTCTCTGTTATTCAGATTAGGGAATTTATATTGTTCTTTCCTCAATTTCATTCTATCCTCTGTCATATCCATTTTACTATTGAGTAGAATCCAGTAATTTTTTAAAATTTCTATTGTTACATTTTTTAATTTTGTAATTTCCACTTGGTTCTTCTTTTATAATTTCTATTTCCTCACTGAGATTTTTCTATTCCTTCATTTGTTTCAAGAGAATTTGTAATTGCTTTCTGAAACATTTTTATAATGGCTGTTTCAAAGTCTGTCAGACAGTTCCACTATCTGATTCATCTCAGTGTTGGTGTCACTTGTCTTTTCTCACTTAGGTAGTTTTCCTAATCCTTAGTATAATGTGTGTTTTTTATTGTATTTGCACATCCTGTTTTTTTATGTTAAAAGACTCTGGGTCTTTTTTTTTCTTTCTTTTTTTCTTTGTTTTTTTGCAGGCTATCACCTGGCTTAGGTTTAGCATAAGGTCCTAGCCTAGTTTAGTGTGCTGTGGGTCCAGTGGCAACTTCATTTCAGAGCCTTCTTACTATTATAGCCTACTGGAGCTCCCACTGGTCCTTTCTGATGCCCCTTTCTGGGGCTGAGGGAATTTCCTTGGGCTGGGCCACCTGGTGCCTCTAGATGGGCAAAGGGAGTCTCAGGCCTATGGAGACCAAGAGTGCTTCCCAAACTAGGCTGCCTGTTATGATGTGATTCCCATTGTTGGTACCACCCAGTCACCCTACATGTCTGTCAGTGGGCGTGGAGGAGAATACCAGACTCACCAGGAAGCGGGAGGAATGAGTCTATGTTGGCTGTCTTTTGGTGCCAGGTTGGGATCAGGTAATACCAGGCCTAGGTCACCTTCTCTTGTTGGATGCAGTGATGGTAAGACATATTACCTCTATTGCTCCTCCAGTCTTAGGGTCCCTAACTTGTTCCTCTTTCTGTTTCTGTCTTTCAGAGTTCTCCTTTGGTTATGTCTTGCATTATTTCTAGACATTATAATTGCACTTAGCTGAGAGGAGAGAAGAGAGAAATGGCTCTATGCTGTCTTATCTGGATCAGAAGTCCTTTCAAAATTATCTTGAATGAAATAATTCATTGAATAAATCACTACAAAGTCAGTCTTGAATACAATTTATTGACTTAAATGGAGCTGAATTATTTTAAAAATTGGTAGATTCTTAGACTCCAGTCCACCCTCGCTCTCCAAAGAAATACCTTTTCACAGACGTAGAATACCCTGACATATAGAGAGCCCACCATTTCCACGGTACCATGGAATCAGGGGAATTATCCAAAGAGTGGTTTCCTTGTTTTACCCTAGGCAGGGATAGTCAAGAAAACTTCATGGATCTGCAGCATAAAGCTAGGGAGAAAGAGGAAGAGTTGCCTGTTTTAATTTCTGTAACTAGTGTATCTCCGGATAATGCATGAACAGCCAGTAAAAATGAATGCAGATTATTGATGAAAAGAACACACATGGAGAAGAGAAAAAGCAAGTCAACAGAGCTTTTTAACATACACTCCCTCACCCCTACCCCCAGCTCAGAAGGGCAGGAACCTGCTGTCCAAAACAGGAAATATAGGAAATACCAGCTGAGAAACTGTCCATTTGACGTCCATGAGCCCAGCTGCCCCTCTCGCCTCAATTCTATTTTAAGTCAGTGACACACAGTCATGCTTTCCTTTTCTGCACCTGAAACAGTGACGTCACTCCAGACTGAGTCCTTATTAGAAGTGATGATGGAGTTATTTTTAGACCTGGGAATGGTCTAAAATATTTTGCCTCAGCCTAATCATTGGATCCTTCAAGGAAATGGTATTTTGATGCACATCCCACCTGGCGTCCTATCAAATGGAACCTTGTCTCTCAGGCAACTTGTTAGTTTGAAGGCAGTGACAATGAGGCCAAGAATGACTCTTGGCTCCTCCACTCTCCCATCACAGGCGCACTCAGAGCTTCCCACATCAGATTTTACCCACCGTGCCAGTGGAAGTGAGCTCTAAATCAAGCTATTCCTGCCCTCTCTAGCCTACTTTCTCTGCAAGGCATTAGAATAGTCAGATCCCGGCCGGGCGCGGTGGCTCAAGCCTGTAATCCCAGCACTTTGGGAGGCCGAGACGGGCGGATCACGAGGTCAGGGGATCGAGACCATCCTGGCTATCACGGTGAAACCCCGTCTCTACTAAAAATACAAAAACTAGCTGGGCGAGGTGGCGGGCGCCTGTAGTCCCAGCTACTCGGGAGGCTGAGGCAGGAGAATGGCTTAAACCCAGGAGGCGGAGCTTGCAGTGAGCTGAGATCCGGCCACTGCACTCCAGTCTGGGCGACAGAGTGAGACTCCGCCTCAAAAAAAAAAAAAAAAAAAAAGAATAGTCAGATCCCGAGAGTCCAGACCTGGATTCTATTGCTTTGTAAGCTATGTCTTTGGGCAAATTACTTCTCTAGGCTTTTGTTTCCCAGGTTACATAAATGAGACGAACTCATGGTTATGTGGACTAAGTAAAAAGTTGTAGGTACAAAGCTCTCTCTCTGGTGCTGGTAGTGGGGTGTGCTCACTAATTTCTACCCATTGCTATTGTTATTCTCAGCATGTTGAAACACTTTCATGAATGCTGTTTCACCTGATCTTTTGTAAAAGGACTGTACATGTTTTAATTAATTTAATCTTCTATATAGTTTTATTAAGAACACACTCTTTTGACCTTATTTAAGAGTTAGTCATATAATTAATAAGTGATAGAGGTAAGATTTAAAGAGAGTCTGGTTTCAGAGAACACTCTCTTGATCACTGTGTAGAAATATTATTCCAACCCAGAGTGTAGGCTCTTCTGGCCTTACCCTTCCTATGAGAGAGGGGTTATTGTCTCCACTTCATAAATGAAAGCAGTGAGAATCAGAGCAATTGACTGAGCTGACAAGTCATAGGATCACTGAACAAGGTAATTCAGGTCTCTTGGCTCCAGTGGCAGTGCCTGGGAGTGCCAGAACGAATAGCACAGTATCACACACAACAGCAGCAATAGCAGCAGTGCCTGCAGCAAGTACAATGACACATTTCCTACACACTTGCTCTCATTTAACACGCACAACAATTATGGCCTCTGGGTTCTATCATCAACTCCATTTCAGATGAGGGGACCAAAGTTCAGCCAGATCAAGGAAGCTGTTCAGGGGCATAGAGCTAGGGAGTAATGGAGTTGGGTGTCCCCCTGGTCTACCATGCCCAAGCTGTGCCTCAGCTTCTGTGCTGCCATCTCCTGCAGCACTTAAGCAGAATCCCTAAGAACAACTGGCAGCACTTGCCTGATCAATGTAGCCAGCAGGAGGACAACTTATTTTTCATAGATTCTTTTGGGATTTTTCTGTGCAAATAATCATGCTGCCTAAAAAAGGAGACAGTTTCATTTCTTATTTTCCAATGAGCATGACCTTTATTCCCTTTTCCTGCCTTATTGCAGTGGCTAGAACTTCCAGTACTGTGTTTAATAAGACTGATGAAAGTAGAAATCTTCACCTTGTTTTGGATCATTTAAGGCAATGTATTCTGTCTTTATCATGAAATACGATGTCTGATGTAGTTTTTTAATAGATGTTCTTTATGAGGTTGAGGAAGTCTCCCTCTGTTCCTAGTGTACTTGAGAGGATTTTCTGTTTTCATCACTAATGGGTGTTGAATTTTGTTAAATAATTTTTTGATGCCAATTGTTATGATTATATGGTTTTTCTTCTTTAGCCTGTTGCTATGATGAATTATATTAATTTCTTATCAAATATTGAATCAGCTTTGTCTACCTGGCATAAATCTCCCTTGGTCATGGTGTTTTAGTCTTCTTATACATTGTTGGATTTTGATTAATTAAATTTGATTGGTGATTTTTACATCCAAAGTTCATGAGAGATATTGGCCTGTAGCTTTCTTTTTGCATACTTTCTTCAGCTGGTTTGGGTATCAGAGTAATGATGGCTTCATAAAAAGAATTGGGAACTTCCTAATTTTCTCTCCTCTAGTATTTTCTGGAACACATACATAGAATTGGCATTAATCTTTATTTGAATGTTTGGTAAAATTCTTGGATGAAATCATCTGGGCCTGGAGATTTCTTTTTTGGGAGTATTTTTATTATAAATCCAATTTTTAAAAATATCTACACAGTTATTCAGATTATCTATTTTACCTTGGCTAAGTTTTAGTACTTTGTGGTTTTTGAGGAATTATCCCATTTCTTCGAACTTGTTGAATATATGAGCATAAAGTTGATTATAGTTCTTAAGTTATCTTTTTAGTAGCTAAAGACACCTATTGTGGTGTCCCCTATTTTGTTTCTGATGTTGGTGATTCATGTCTTTCCTCTTTTTATATTTGCCAAATCTTGCTAAAAGTTATTAATCTTATTAATTCTTTTAAAGAATCAACTTTCTGTTTTATTTTTTTCTTTTTTCAGTTTTCAAGTTCATTAATTTCTGTTTTTTATTTCCTCCTTTCTGCTTCCTTTGAGTTTATTTTGCTCAACTTTTCTAATTTCTTGAAGTAGAAACTTAGATTAGTAATTTGAGATCATTCCTCTTTTCTAATGTAAGCATTTACTCCTATCAATTTTATTCTCAGGACTGCTTTAGCTAATCTTACAAATTTTAACATGTTATATTTTCATTTTCATTCTTTTCTTGTCTTTTTAAAATTTCCTTTGAGGCTGCCACTTTGATGCATGGATTATTTAGAAGTTTGTTGCTTAGTTTCCAGGTGTTTGGAGATTTGCCTATTGACTTTCTGCCTTGATTTCTACTTTGATTTTATTACGGCCAGGTAACATTGTCTGTATAATTTCACTTCTCTTGAATTTTTTAACATTTGTTTTATGATCTAGGATATGCTGTATCTTGATAAATGTCTCATGGGACCTTTAAAAAATGTGTATTCTGCTGTTGTTGGACAGACTGTGCTATGAATGTCAATTAGATCCTGTCAGTTGATGGTGTGGTTAAGTTTTTCTATATTCTTGCTGATTTTCTTGCTAGTAGTCCTAGAAGTCCTGAGGGCAGGGAGACAGCAGGGAATGATGCCCCAACCACACTTGTGGATTTCTTCTTTCAGCTGTCTTAGTTTTTGCTGCAGACATGTGAAAGTCTGTTGTTTAGGTTCATAGGTATGTAGAGAAAATGCTCACTAACTGTGTTTTTCTTTTACTATCACACCACAATCTTCACACAGAAGAAAGGCCCAGTGACTCACGGGAAACTACTATATTAAAAACTTGGAGCTAATGCTTTAAATAAATCAGAAAAAAATACAAAAGTCAGAACACTGCACCAACAGATAGAGCCCTGTGCCTTTATAAAAGCAAAAAAAAAAAAAAAAAAAAAAAAATGCTGCTTTCTATACCCTTTCCCTCACCTTAAAGATAATCCTCTGGTTTTCTCTTAAGTAACCAGAAAGTGGATACCCCACCTCACAAAACAAACAGTCCTATTTGCTGAATATCTTTTGTCTTAAAGATATAGCTCGGGAAAAACTAGACTGCACTTAACATGATTTATGTCATTCCTTTTTTGTGCTTTATATGATATGAAGAAAGGTTTCTGTGTTGATGATTGTCATGGTGTGACAGTAGAAGAAAAACACAGTTAGGGAGAGTTTTCTCCACATACCTGTGAACCAAACAACAGACTTTCACACATCTGAAGCAAAAACTAAGACAGCTGAAAGAAGAAATCCACAATTGTGGTTGGGGCATCAACCCCTGCCATCTCCCCACACTCAAGACTGCTAGGCCTACTAGGGAGAAAATCCGCTAGAATATGACAGCGGACACTGGTTGGGTGTCCTCCAATTCAGTTCTGACACTATCTACCCAGAGAGAGAGTCAGATCTCACAGGTTGAAGGTTCAGCCCCCAAGACTGCCCCCATATGCACACCAGTTGTAAGTCTGGTCCCCCAGAACCTCTGACTAACCAGCTTCAAGGTGGGGTTCCCATGACCCCCTCTTTGGGTTTGATTAATTTGCTGGAGCAGCTCACAGAACTCAGAGAAACACTTACCTGTGTTTACCGATTTATTACTAAAAAATATTGCAAAGGAGACAGATGAAGAGATGCCTAGGGTGAGGTATGGGTCACGGAGCTTCCATGCCCTCCCTGGGCGCACCACTCTCCAGGAACCTCCACATGTTCAGCTATCTGGAAGCTTAGGAACCCTGTCCTCTTGGCTTTTTATGGAAGCTTCATGATGTCAGCATTCCTTCCCCCACGATATAGGATGGGACTGCCTTGTGGGAGGGTCTTAGGATCCACAATCAGAAAGGCAGAAAGTGGGAGAACATTAGAGTGAAAGGAAGGCAGGAGAAGGTCAGAGGCCTGCCCCGAGGCCTAACACCCCCAACAATCTTACAGGACTCTAACACAGGATATGGGAGTTATGAGCCAGGACCCATGGATAAAAACCAAAACGTATCACAACATCACAACAGGATAGTTATATCTTCTTGGTGAATTAATTCTTTTTGTTATGATGTAATTTCCCTCTTTGCCTATAGTAACTTTATTTGCTCTGAAGTCTGCTTTTTCTTATGTTAATATAGCCACTTGTGCTTCCTTCTGATTAGTGTTTACATGTTATATCTTTTTCCATCAATTTGCTATCAGTCTACCTATATCATTGAATTTGAGGTGAGTTTCTCGTAAACAACACGTAGCTGGGTCATGTTTTGTAATACACTCTGCCAATCTCTGCATTTTTAATTGATGCATTTAGAATATTTACATTTAAGATAATTATTGATATATTAGGGCTAAGTCTGATATTTTATTATTAATATTTGTTCTCTAATTGATCCTTATGTTTATCATGTTTTTGTTTCTTTTTTCTTGCCTTCCTGTTGTTTACTTGGACATTTTTTAGTGTTTCATTTTGATTTAATTGTGATTTTCTTTTTTCAGCATATCACGTTTGTTGTTTCCTTAGTGCTTATTATGTTTGGAAACTCTGTAGATGGGCAGCCTTCCATGATGGGGAGGAAGCTGCAGAGCCTGGGTGTCTTTATGCCACTGGATGGAGTCTGGGGAGACACAGTGCGCTTCATGGTGGCTGCTTCTGTGGGTGAATCAGGCCATGTGCTGGTGTCTAAGTCATGGACTGGGGGCCAGGACCGCCCAGGGCTTTGCTGCTGCTACTATTGCTCCTGATGCTGCTGCTGCTGCTGGCAGATGAATCTCTCTGCAAGGACCCTGGGTTGTACAAAACAGGGGCTAGAGCTTCCTACTGGGTCTCTGTTGGGGTTCCCCTTCCCTGAACTTTGGCCAAAGAGAACAGGATGTTCTTGGGGGTTTTGTTGTTGTTTTGTTGTCATTTTGTCTGTGCCTGCTGGTGATTCCAGCATAGCCCAGGGTATATGGGGGATGAAAAGGAAACTTAGAAAACTTACCATGTTGCTGTTTCTCAAGTCCTGAGGTTTCTTGCAAGTACACCTTCTTCTAGCTTTCAGAGTTCTTTATCATTGTCTGCTGAATAGTTTCCAAGGTACTTAGCTGTATTTAGAGGAGCAGAGCAGGGAAAAATGAGTTTAGTCATCTTGTTCCAGAACTGGAAGTCGGCAGAGCCTGTTTTAAAAATAATGTTTAAAACAAATTTTATTTCCTGGGTGATTTTCCAGAAAGCAGAAAAAAGTACTATCAATGGCACTCCCTGTAATAAATACTACACCCTATGCTTTCTTGGAAGGAATCAATTGTGTTATTCAACAGTCATCTTCCTCTGAACCTGCTCTGCATTTAGTCAACAGGATATTGAATTCCTTTTAAAAACCTAAACGGGTTATCACTTCTTTCCTGAACCAAAAGTTGATTGGTAATGTAAATACTTATCTGTAACACAGAAAACTGTGTTTTCTTTGAGCTCTTCCTATTCCGTATCCCTTGTCTTGAATGAGGAGGTTTTCCTTTGGCACCGAAAGGTTACAACTACATTTATCTACAAATAAACTACCATAGAAGAACTGGAACTTTCCTAATTATCAATGTTTAGCTGCACTAATAAAGCCTTCTTATATCTGTGTTCTACTTGTTTCTTGTCTTGGACCCTTGCCTGACACAGATAGGATGGGCTTTCAGCCCAGTGACTCACGGGAAACGACTATATTAAAAACTTGGAGCTAATGTTTTAAATTAACCAGAAAAAAACACAGAAGACAGAACACTGCACCAACAGATAGAGCCCTACCCCTTTATAAAAGGAAAAAAAAAAAAATACTACCTTCTATACACTTTCCTTCACCACAAAGATAATCTTCTGGTTCTCTCTCAAGTAACCAAAGAGTGGACCCTCCCCCAAAACACAAGTTCAATTTGTTAAATATCTTTTGTCTTAAAGATATAGCTCAGGAAAAAGTAGACTGCACTTAACATGATTTATGTCATTCTTTTTTTTGTGTGTGCCTTATATGATATATCATGACTTGGAAAACTCCTATAAATATGTAAAATATTAGAATGTATAGCAAAAAAATTGTCAATTTACATTATTTTTGGCTTACCTCAGTACAAAGACTAATGTGGTAAAATTGAATATTTATATTCTTAAGATAAAATTGAATGTTCTAACGTGAAGTAACACATTTTCAAGTACATTGTTTTTTCTGAAATCCCTTTATCACCACTAACTCTATCTTTAAAAAAAAAAAAGTTCACAACATGTACCATTTTCTGGCTCTGCATGAAAAGTTTATTGCTTGAGTGCAGGGTTAAAAAGAAGCCAGTAAGTTAACATGTTATATTTGACATGGGAGCTGTTCACTCCAAATTTTAAGAAAAGCCAGAAAAATCATGTACAGGCAACCAACCAGAGTGTTAAAATGACTTTTTTTTTTTTAATTGTTAAAAAATCTGTATAGAAGTACTTTTTTTTAATTTGTAAAAGTGGAAGCAATTTGAGTCACTTTAATTTACAGCATGAATGGAAGACTCTCGGAGTCATCTATAACCTCAGCAGAAAATGTGATTATAAAAGTTTACAAAAACCCCAATTCCCCAGAGAGCCATGAAATGAGCAGAGTGCAGAACATATTCTATCAGTCTCTTGAAATATTATTTGCCCTCTTAACTGATAAGGCAATGGAGGAAGAAAGTAAGAATGTAATAAAAATATGAAAAAGTGACTACCTTTGCCTGCCTTCAACAAACCTAACTTTAAATAAGATAAGAATAATGAACAAGACAGCTAACAAAGAAAACAGCTTTTCCCCTAGTTTCTTTTGAAGTGAATCTCCCTTTACTTTTTTTAAATTTTGGGGGATCCTACAAATTAAGGCTTCCTTGGAAATGAGTGCATTTTTTCTCATTTCAAGACTCAAAAGATAAACAAAGCAGTCTGTTTTTCTTCTCTCACCCACCCCAACCCTGTAAATAACCCCAGGCCACAGCCTGGGTGTCCCTCTGTTCTTTATGTCTATCAGGGGTTTTAGAGCTGGAGAGGTCAGTGGGGGAAGGATGGAAAGAGGGAGAGGTGAGAAAAGGAGGGAGAAAGGGAGAATAAGTGGGGCGGGCTCATCTCAGAGTGAACCCCGGCCGTAGTTGCGTACAGGATGTCACACGCATGCCTGCACACACAAAATGTACACAGTGAAACCAGGCAATAGAACTATTAAAAAAAAAAAAAAAGACTGAAAGAAAATGTACTGCTACATCAGCTAAAAACAGTCGTGTTCTTTCCTGGTTTGATGTCAGCTCCCAGTACTGGCTTGGAATTGCCCACAGCAATATTGGGCCCCTGCCCACTCAGCAGGCAGACGGCTTTCCCTGCCAGCAACAGGCTTTTAATAAAACAGGATGCTGTCCCACTACTAAGGCCCAGCCTGAGAATGGATCCCAGTCCATGTGAACTCCCTCTCCAAGAAACAGCAGTTCTGTGTTCCTTATCAGGAAACCCCACTTTGGCGTTCCTGGCCTGGGAGAAAGGCCCCTCTCCCAGGGGCTTGCTCAGCAAGTGTTTGCAGGCAGCCGCTGGCCCCTGGAGCTGTCTCCTCTGCAAGGTTCTCACCAGAGTGAGCTTGCTCCCGCAGGGACTTCTAATTCTGTACGTGCATTTCAGCTTTGAGGAAGGCTCTGTCTGACTTTGACAGTCAAGCAGGATGGGATTTAAAATAAGGAGCTGGTTTCCACAGGCAGGATGAAGACATTTCGCCTCTATGTTCCTGCAGCAAGCCCCAGTGAGTCACTCCAGGACTGCACTTGAACTGACTTCTCGTCTTAAGTGTGAGGAGTTTTATCATTTTGGGGAGGCTCACCCGTCTACTTGTTTACTTCTCATTTGGAATGAAATGGAGTATGTTCCATTTGGAGCAGCAATTTCTAATTTTTTTCCAGCTGCAGTTTGACAAAAAGTCCAAACTGAGGAGTGAGATTCCACGGCACCTTCCAAACCCTGGAGCTCCGTGGCTGCAGAGCCCAGGACCACCCTTCCTTGGCTATATACCACCCTCTTGTCCTGGGGAAGAAGAATTGTGATTCTGAAAGTCGTCCCAGGGGATTAGCCCCAGTCCCACAGGCACCAGCAGGATCCCTACACCGCCGTGTAGAGAGGTGGCTGAGTATAGCACTGACATCACAGACCGGGAGACACACATGCCGTCAGGAAGCGGACTTAGATGACGTCCTATGAGAGTGAATTCCAGCGGGAAGAGAAGTCATTGTTGTTGATAGAGAAGGCTGGACAACCTGGATTCTACCCCCTAATCTGCCCTGGCTTCCTGTGTGTCCTTAGACAACATGATATATGTGTGACTCAGTGTCCCCATTTTGTAAAGTACACAGCAGGTTGTTGGAGGACGGGCAAATAACCAGCTCATATGCTGTCACTCTCCTTTCCCCCATCCACGCAGACACTGGGAATCACTCCCAGCACTTTTCTTCCTGTGCCCAGATGTGACAACTCAGTCAGCCACAGCCAAACGATCAGAGACTGCACCGGAGCGAAGGCTGGTGATGGTTTCTAAGGCTTCTTCCAACTCTGACCATCCATAAGTCCCAGTCTAAGCCCAATACATTTCTGTTTACTTTGAAGTTCTGGGGAGGAAATTGGAGGAATTGGTGTTACAGGTGGTGTTTTCATTCCTTCTCTCACTTGAAGTTTGTGAGTTTGGAAAAGAAAAGGAGAAAGAGGAAGTATATGGAGGGAACATCTGGGCATGTAGATGGTGTCACAGTGGAGAATTTTGTCTCCTGGACTGCAGCCCAGATCCACCTCAGAACAGCGGGGGCCTGGCAGGAAGCAGGATGTGTTGGCCCAAAGCTGGGAAGAGCAGAGCACGCTGCAGGAGGCCAGCCCGTGAGACCAGAAAAAGTACAATCGGTAACTTCAGAAGGAGGAGTGAAAAGAGCCCAAGTAAATCTACACAGCCAGGGAAGATGAAGCACAGCACAGGAATATGAGCTAGGACTCTTGAAAGCAGCAGGAATGACTCTCGCTGACTCAAGCAGAGAAGGGAATGAATTGGAAGCTCTGAAGGAGCTTGTGAGGTCAACAGGGGTGCTGGATTCTGAGCTGGAGAACCAGGTTCAACCAGGACAAGAGCGTGCCACCATCAAGTGCCTCTGCAGGGAACAAACAGCCTGCTGTACCTCCTCCTGAGACCACTCAGCTCAGCTCAGCTCAGGACCTCCCTGGGGCAAGGGAGGAGACACTGTGGACACCTTTCCACTTCCATGCAGGGGGAAAAGCACTCGGATTTACCATGAAGACAGGTAGTGCCCAGTGAGAGAGGTAGTGCCACAAAAGGACATCGTATTGGGGAAAGAAGAGGCAGTGGATTTCAGGCTGCTGAAAAAGCAATGCCCAGCACTGTGAATAACACAGAGGTGTCACGCACAACCACAGCAAGTAACCAGACTAGGTCAAGAGTCAGAGAAGTTAGCAAGCAAACATAAAATCCAATCCAGCAGGCCTGCGGGACAAAGTTAGGAGTAACTCCAAGGTCAGTTGCCAGGTGTGGAAACCCATATGGGAGGCTCGGTGGGGTCAGAGGGTAAAGACAAGGCCGATTAATTACCAGCTCTCCGGAGCGAGCTGAGTGGAGCACATGGAGGAGTGCAGAGGATGTCGCAGGCAAGAGTCAAGGTCAGGAATGTCCAGACCGAGATGAATGAGGGTATAAAAGCAGGCACCTGTGCACAGGGCTCGGGGTTACCCATCTCAATTCTGGTGGGGTCTCCCGTGATAGAAAAGAGCTGCATTGAAAGGCCGAGCTGCCCCTTAGCTGCAGAGTGGAGGAGGTGTCCAGTTTGTGTCAGCAATATCACTAGCAGTCAGGAAGGCTCATGTGCTCTCTGGGAAAGCAAGTCTTCCAAATTCAGTTTGGCAGAGCACCAGTTTGCTGGGATAGGAGCCAAACCTAAGCGCTGGGGTCCTGCTCCCCACCATGGCTCTGCCAAGCTGGAGGCTGCTGCTGTGCCACCTCCTTTTTCCACACAGAACATCAGAGGAGCCAGATGGACAGATCCTGAGGCCTGGGGACATTACCAGGGCTGTGAATCCAGCTGTGCCGAAAGCCAGGTCTACCTTTTGACGTTGCTTGATGGTAATTCCTAGGGGAAATGTCTCTGAGCAATAGATTCTCTTTTTGTGTTTAAGCCAGTTTGAGGCAGTTTTCTGTCACTTATAACCACAAAATGTGTCAGGAATAGGTAGATAATAATATTAATACTAACCAAAACTAAGCACTATTTCCTTCAATCCTCATAACAGCTCCAGGAGGTAAATTCTATTATCATACACTATTATATCAAATTGAAGAAACTGACACTAATGTCCTAGTGCCACACAATATTAACCTGGAAGGCTGGGGCTAGGGAGTCTGAACACACACAGATCCCAAATGAGAAAAGAGATTAGGGGGAAACCCCAAATTCTGCATATGTGTAGTAAATAATCCTGAATAAGCCCAGTGAGGACCAAAAAGAGGAAATAGCTAGAAAAATCCAATGTGGGCCACACAGGGTGACCACTGGTGATCTCAGACTTTACGAAAGGGATACCCAGAAGATGAGAAGTGGACACGGAGTCAAGGAAAATACTAAGGTAGGGGGGGCCTGAACCTGTGAGAACCACACTGGGAAACCAAAAGCCCACACCAAGCAGAGGCTGCAAACAGGCCCGCCATCTCAGAAGGGTTTTCAAAGCTATTTGAAGAGTAGGACAAGAAAGGGATTGTACAGGGAAGATGCTAAAATGTAGACACTTGGAAAAAAAAAAAAAAAAAAAAAAAGGAGGAGGCAGAGCCAAGCAATTTCAACTTCATGTCTCTCCCTTCTAGTTAGAGAGATGCTCTTCCAAAAGGTGGACCCCTGGCCTGGTGAGAAGGCAGCAAGGCGGTGCTTGGATAACCTACATGAGTTTAACAATGAAAACTCTTCAATGACCTGGCAGCAGCACAGTGACTTAACACAGGGACGCCCTTTCCTGGGCAAATGGTCCATTTCCAACATTTGTAAAAACGGTCAATTGCTCGATGGCAATCCCTGAGAGACTATTCTAGAACTATTGACCATCTGGATTGAAAATATTTCAGAAAAAATACAGGGTACAACATGGGTTCAATACCCCCAAACAACCATGAGTCTTTCATGATGGGGTGATTAATGCTGACCAGGTGACTCTGGTAAGTACTATATACCAAAAATAACCTCAGCAAGCAGCTGACAGTTTTTCAGAACAGTCTTGTTTTTGAAATGCAGGAATATGGACCAGATGAAAATAAGATAAGAGGGATTCCTAGTGAATTGTAAAACGATGCCCAAATGAAATGATGAACTGTGAAGTCTTATGAAGGGGGACCATGCCAGGGGTCATGTCCTTCCACTGGCCCAGCTTCCACTGGCCCAGCCTTAACAGTGTCCTTGAAGGTGAACTTGGAGATGTCCTTTCAGTTGCAACTGATGGGGCAGGAATCAAAGCAGTTGGGGTTGTGGTCAGGGTTGAGTGAGCTGGGTGTGTGACACACATAGCATCATTAGGCTGCTGCTCTGGTACTGGCCACCTCTACACTGCCTGGTGCCCTGTCTTTGGAGGCACAAGACTTGGATCCCCATCTCATCTCCCCATTATAGTTTTGCAATATTCATCAAATCACTCCACCATTCTAAGACTCAGTTTCCTGATCTGAAGATTTGAAAAAAGATGCCAAAGGCACTTGTGTCTAATGTGTGGGTAACCAGAAGCCAAGAAGGACAATGAATGCAATAAAGAACCAAATCATGAATGATTCAAATTCATTTCAATAGGACCAAATATAAGGTCAAACCAACAACACTCATAAGAATTTAGTTGGAATATATGTTAAGAAAAACACTGAATATTAAAAATGCGGCTGGGCACAGTGGCTCACACCTGTAATCCCAGCACTTTGGGAGGCCAAGTTGGGTGGATCCCCTGAGGTCAGCAGTTCGAGACCAGCCTGGCCAACATGGTGAAACACCATCTCTACTAAAAATACAAAACTTAGCCAGGCATGATGGTGGGTGCCTGTAATCCCAGATACTTGGGAGGCTGAGGCAGGAGAATCATTTGAACTTGGGACTCGGAGGTTACAGTAAGTCAAGATCTGTTGCAGTAAGCCAAGATCGTGCCACTGCACTCCAGCCTGGGCAACAGAGTGAAACTCTTCTCTCCAAGAAAAATAAAATAAAACAATAAAAATAAAAATGCAACGTTAAAGAACATGCCAGGCAGAGCCATCTGCCTATCTTGACTTGACAGCTGCCTATATGAAAACAAGACTTGGGAATAACCCAGATGTCCAACAACAGCATGTGAAAGAACTTAAAAACCAAAGTGACCTGGGAAGTAGCAGATAGCTCTGAAAGCTGAAAATTAGGGGTCAGTTTGAATATTTTCACACCTGGGAATATAAAAGAAAATTATGCTACAAGATGAAACAGCAGATGGTAAATGCTGCCTACTCAGTAGATAAAGTTATGTGGAAGTGTTAGATGCAAATTTAGAGCTATTGGCAGTCTTAGGGAGAGATATTTTCTCTAAAAGTTGTACCCTCACCCCCAGAATAAAAAAAAAAAACTGGAGATTTTAGTTGCCATGGGTTTAATGTCAGTTGATAATATGAATACTAAAAGTCAATGTGGCTTTATTTTGTCTCAGTGGAAGTATAATGTCTCTGCTGGTATGCTCCCCATAGGGCTCATGCCAGTACCAGGTGGGGCAGACCTGGCACCTGGATGAGGATATAGGAGCTCATCCAGTTAACAGGTGTGTTAGAACAGGAAATGAGTGTAGCCATCCCACACAAGCTTGTTCCAGTACATCTGGACTGCCTTTGTTTGTTTGTTTGTTTGTTTGTTTGTTTGTTTGTTTTGAGACAGGGTCTTGCTCTGCCACTGAGGCTGAAGTGCAGTGGTGCAACCATGGCTCACTGCAGCCTGAACTTTCTAGGCTTCAGCAATCCTCCCACTTTATCCTCTGAGTAGCTGAGACCACAGGCATGTGCCACCACTCCCGGCTAATTTTTGTATTTTTGATAGAGACAGGGTTTTGCCATGTTGCTCAGACTGGTCTTGAACTCCTGGACTTAAGCCTTCCAAAGTGCTGGGATTACAGGTGTGAGCCACGACATCTGGCCTGGACTGACTTTTTCAGAAGGAAACTAATGATAACATCCAGATAGATTAATTAATTAAATGCCAAAAATGAACACACTGCACATTCAAAATAAAATAGTAGAACTGAACATTTATCTATACTTGATAGGAATGAAAACTTTCTAAGCATAAAAATAATGGGTATAGTCATAGACTAAATATTGGTAAGCATACAAGACTTAAAACTTCTTAGTCCTAAATGACCATAACAAAATTAAAAGGCAAGAAGAAAACTGGGGAATTTACATGACAGATAGTGGACTAATAATATACATGTGTGTATACAGAGGACAAAGCTAACAGAAAAATGGGCAAAAGCCATGAACAGGCATTTTGTAGAAAAACAAATGCAAATGGTCTATAAGAAATGGAAAGATGCTCAAATTCAAGAGCAACCAAAGAAATGCAAATAAAAACAGTAAGCTAACATTTCTCTTTCAAGATGACTAAGAAGATCATGTATGCAAGGGTCCAAGGATATGAGCAACAGTGCAGGGGAGCACAAATTACATGCACTGGGCTTGACTGTCCATGCTGGTCTCACTAGCTAGTTGTCTTTGGGTAGTTTATTTATCCTTTCACACTATCATGTCCCTTGTCCATTAACTGAAGATTATCATAACTCTGGTCTCACTGTGCTATTAGGAGGATTGGCTGAGATTACTCTAGCCCAGTGGTGACACTTAGCAAAATTGTTTTTTCTAGTTAGAAGTAAGCAATCAGGGAATGCTTAAATAAATCATGATATATTTGTAAGATGAAATATTACACAGACATCAAGCATATTGTTAAATGTGTATTGTTGAAGGCCATTTCCTAATAAAAAGTGTGATAGATGTCATGGTCCCAATACTAAAATGAAAAATTCCACACATATTTTTTGTATACGGAAAAACACGGCTAAAATGTTGGTTTCTTTCTAGTGGTTTTGTCTGGTGATGGGATTATAGGTGATTGTTTTTTTAAAGAAAAAACAAAATATGTAAGGACAAAAGAATTTGAAAAATGGTATGGATACCGTACAAAGCCAAAACAAAGCAAAAAAATCCTCCAACGGGTCTTGAGAATGACATTTGGCTTGTTTTGATTGCTAGAAACTTTGTAATATCTGACATAGTTGGAGGAAATAGCCATGTGTGGCCTAGAAGAGATAAGCTTTTTGGGGGTGTGTGACACCTATCTGTATATATTTGATGAATGTCACACCAGGACATGTCCCAATTTTGTTTTCTGAAACAGTACATCACCTGCCTCTCAATGGCAAGACCCTTTAGGGAAAAAAGACTAATGAGTCCTATAGAACTTAGAGCCACAGTGAGGCCTTCGGGGAGACTCTCAGAGCTACTGGTGGGCATCTCCATCCACCAGGAGAACAGGCAAGAACCTATCTATTCTAGGGGTCCCATGGAGACATCTCCAGCCCTGCACAGAGTTTGGGTTTGATAACTTCCTTCCTTCCTTCTTCCCTCCCTTCCTTCCTTCCCACCTTCTTTCCTTCCTTCCCTCCTTCTTTCCTTCCTTCCCTCCTTCTTTCCTTCCTTCCTTTCCTCCTTCTTTCCTTCCTTCCCTTCCTTCCTTCCTTCCTTCCTTCCTTCCTTCCTTCCTTCCCTCCTTCCTTCCTTCTCTCCTTCCTTTCTCTTCCTCTTTAAGATGGGAAGCTGTGAAATGATGGGGCAAAGAGGAGGAGCCAGTGTAATCATCAGCAGACTCAACAGTATGGAAGGGAGTTTGACACCATCCCCAGGAATGTTCTGCTTTACCTAAAAAACAAACAAACATTGGATCCACTTCTGAGATCTGCCACCTTGCCATTCCATGACACCTTGTAGCAGGACAAAATTCACCCAGAAGTTGCTTCATCACAGTTCAGTAGATTTAACGCATTGCTTGAGGGACTAGCTCTGTGAACGGTCATGCCCATGGCCTCAAGGCATCTTATACAGGTGCCTGCCACCTTCTTAGTTGCTCTTCCTGCCTGTCTTACTCCTGCAATTTTTTCTGTGCTGGGTCATACCTGCAGCTACAGAGCAGGAGGTCTTTCTGTCCTGCAACACTGGGATCAGAACCTTTTTACCTGGTTGAACAAGTAAGCGGTGAGTTGCTGAATGCAAGGGCCAGATACTCTTGTATTATTGTAGTTAATCCTCACAACAGCCCTGTGCAGAAGGTTCTTTCAATATCCTCGTTTGCAATTCAGAGAAGTTAAGTCACTTGAACAGGGCTGTAGGTTCAGCAAGGGTAGCACGGCAACTTGTACCTCGGAAGGTGCAGAAGGTCCAGAGCAGAGCAGTCTTGGACCCAGGCACATGGAGGGGGACACCTGCTATTCCCACTATTCAGGATCCAATCCCGTTTATCCTGGCCCAGAATGCTCCCACACCTAGCCCGACACTATGTAGGTGGAACTGCCAGATCCAGAGACGGACAGGTGGCTCAGAAACACTAACCAGCCCACCCCACGTCTCAGTCACAATGACTAGCCCAGGATGAGCAGCTGGTCTCATCATTGCCACTCCCAAGACACCTGTCACCTGGGCTGCTGAGAGGACAGGCTGTGCACCGAACTGCTGGCAGCCACTTCCCAGCACCTCCTGGCGAGGGGCCCCTCAAAGACAGCCAGCTCCTAGGAAGATGAAGCAGAGACATAGAGTAAATAGCCCCATGTCTAATGAGTTTAATGACGCCATTAAACTCAGCTGGTCTTGAGCTTTTCCGAAGTAAACCAGTATCTTTCTTTCTTAAGCTACTCTGAGGTGGGCATTCCCCTCACGGCCCAACTGTCTGGACTTTTATACAGATAGGGCCAGCAGTGCGAGCAGTCATCATCAAACCATGCAGGCCTGCCTGCAAGGGAATGGGCAGCGTGGGGTGCAGGAAAGTTTAAGACGTTATTTGAATGGGAAGTTGCTGGCAACTCTTAGGTATTCCGGAGGTGTTAATTGATGGTGAAGCATTTATGACCAGGGCACATTTCACAGCTCTGGGCCACCTAATGTTACTTCTCCTTAAAGCAGTTTTGAAATAAAACCCAACCATTGGCCCTTCTCACCTACCGCAATTAAATACAAACACTCACAGACACTGGGCCCTCTCAGGCCCGGACTGCGGCTGCCAGGGACACAAGTGCACGATGGCTGTGTGTTCCGTCACAGCACCAACACACTTGAATTTCCAGCCTCAGAGCCTGTCTTTTGGATCAGCGAGCAGTTGTGGGTGAGAGCCTTGTGCCAAGCTCCTGGTGGGCTCAGCTTGGCTCCCTGCTTCTTGGCTTTTACAGCAGGACCCCAGAGTGGAGAGTAGGCTCATTCTGGTTTCATGGAGCATGCTCCCTGCTGTCACTGTGAAGAAGGTGGCATCTCGGCTCTCAGGAGCCTGGCCATCTGCCCACAGACATTACCAGTGGGTTCCCTTGTCCCTGAGTACAGGCACTGGAGGCTTCCCTGGCCACTCAGGAAGGGTTTTCATCTCTCCTCTTAGCCCTCCCTCTGGATCCTAACATGAGGCAGGCGGTCAGACAGTCCTAGCAGAGGGCTGGCCCTGTCCTCCCTGCGGGGGCCTGGGCTGTCACACAGGCAGTGGCGGTTATTCTTACAAATGGCTAAGCAGACCTTTTTAGAAAAGTGAGCTATTAATAGCAAAGTGCTGAGCGAGAGGCTTGGAGCTACTCCCGTGCATGAACCTGTGTGAGCGTGTGTGCACGAGTGTGTGTAAGTCTGGGGCAGCGCATACACAGGTGTGCACATGAACACATGGACGCCATGCAGACAGATGCATCCCCTTGCAGTTGCCCACATGCACTCCTAGTCTCCTGGTCTGCCTGGAATCCCATTCTGGAACTTGCCTGCCCCTCTGACTTTTTGGACAAGAAAAGGCCAGGAGAAAGAGGCTGCCTGCCATGCAAGACCAGACATCTGGGTGCCCAGTGTGGTAAGCAGCGCTGCTTCCTGGGGCAGAGAAATGCCCAGCGAAATGTGTGTGGATCCATCGGCAGACATGGAGACAGTTACTTCCTTTGCCTGTGATGCTGTGGACCCTGAGAGGCCCGGCCTGGACATTGGTTTTCGTGCTTTCTTCCCTGGCTTGGGAGGAAAGGACCCTGTTGGCTAATGCATGGCAGGAAGCACAGCTTCCAGATTTTCTAGGTATGCCCAAGATGAAAGAGGACTTTCTGAAAAGAAGAAGGAAAAAGATGGAGAGAGAGGAGAGAGAGGAGAGAAAGAGAGAGAGAGAGAGAGACAGAGAGAGAGAGAGAGATTAAGGGTTGGGGGAACTGGAAGGAGCCCTGAGTAATGTATGGAAAGTAACAGCACAGAACACTCAGCTCAAGCAATTGTTTTTCTCCTGGAGGCTAAAATTCATGGGCAGGTAGCCAACAGCCACATTAGGATAAGAAATGTAATCTGTTTATAATGAGTTTGCAAAATACCGCTCATTGGTACAGTGAATGTGCAGGACACCCTAACCTGCCATGACACTGGCCTTGGCCTGCTGTCTGTGGCAAACGCACCGGAGCTAGTAGGTGACTGTTGGTAAAGCCTAAGTCTCCTGGTTGCCTCCTTTCTCAATCATCTATTTCCCTCTGGGGCAGGTGAGCACATTCCCAAAAATGACAGCTGGAGTGTCCAACAGCCAGTAGAAGCCCCTCTCCCTCCCTTGCTGGAACCATCATCGCTACCGTTGCAGAGACTTGAAATGACCTCTCCAAGTTGGAAGGCACTCCAGAGATCACTCGATCCCACTGATGCAGAAAGTTGGGTGTCTGCAAAAATTCTCCTGCAAGGCCCTGGGCTCTGTGAGATCACTCCCACTTCTGGGCAAGATGCCAGCATGGGCAGCTCTGGGCTGCCTGGCCCTAAAATGCATTGTTGTCTTTCCACTTTCTGCACTTTCTATGTCTGTAGTGCCTGCCACTTTTCAGAACAATAGCGAATAAAAACAACAGCCAGCATTTATTAGGCATTTACTGTGAGCCTGGTATTATCTAAGTACTTCATTTGCATTATCTCACTGTACCTAAAACCAGCAACCCACTAGGGAGATACCACTATTATCCCGTTTTGCAGACATGAAAATGGAAGCTTGGAAGGCTTCAACAATTTGTCCAAACGTCCTCCATTCGTGGGATTTGTGGTGGAGTGTGGATTTGAACACAGGATTTTTCAATTCCAGAACCCATGCTCCTCCTGTCATACCCTGCCATGCTCTCCCTCCTACATGGTGGTCCACAGAAGGCTTCCCTCCCAGCTACACATCCCAGAACTGGCACAGGTGTATCACTATCTCCATTTCTCTCCTGTAAACTAGAGAACAGCTTTATTCTAGAACCTCCCTCTGACCTCTGCAAATTCTGTCCATCTGTTCAGAATCGAACAGATGCTAAAACATTGTGGCTAAAAGCAAGAGCATCAGAATCAAACAGATCTGGTTTAGAATTCTGCTTTAGCCTCTTGCCAACCTCGGGCAAATTACTCAACCTCACTCAGTCTCCAGATTTCCATCTGTAAAAACAGAGAGACCACTGTACTACCTAACAACCCCATGGGATTGTTATAAGAATTAAATTAGATAAAACATAAACAGCTCCCAGGCTGTATTTGCAGATGAAAGGCAGCTGTGCTAAGCACATGATGACAAACGTGACAAGTCTCAAAGGACATGTGAGTGGATGTCCCACCATCAAGATTTCACTCCTTGCCCAACTTTAGGGGTAAGAATCCTCCAACATCAGGGGAGGACTTGCTCAAAGACACACAAACCAGAAATCCTCAAGAAGCCATAGTATGGATGTGGCTTTCTAACACTATGCTACCATTTCCCATGGGGAAGCACCTGAAGAAGTGGGGAGGGAGTTGGCAGGGAATCGAGGAAGTGCAGGGCCATGACAGGATTGAAGCCCTCCTTAGGAAGCAAAGGAGTTCTACCCATCAACAGCTGAATATTGAATACAGACCTCTAATCTCAGCCTTGCCACTGAGGACTCATCATGCAACCTTAGGGTCAATTGCTCCCTCTCTGAGCCTTGGGTCTTCACTACCATCAACAGGTGACTTTGAAGTTGCCTCGGAAGTGTGCTGAATTATCAGGAATGAAGATGATTTAAAGGTATAAGCTTTTTGCTTTGTACCTTCTTTCAACCTTACCTTCTCCAAGAACCCTCCTCTGAATTCCTCCTAAAAGGTCCCTGTATTAGCCCATTCTCACATTGCTGTAAAGAAATGCCTGAGACTGAGTAATTTGTAAAGAAAAGAGGTTTAATTGGCTCACAGTTCTACAGGCTGTACAAGCAGCATGGCTAGGGAGGCCTCAGGAAACTTACTCATGACAGAAGACAAAGCCAGAGCAGGTATCTTCACATAGCCAGAGCAGGAGGAAGAGCAAGAGGGGGAAGGTGCTACACACTTTGAAACAACCAGATCTTGTGATAACTTACTCTCACTATGGCAATACCAAGGGGGATGGTATTAAACCATAAGAAACCACCCCCATGATCCAATCACCTCCTGCCAGGTCCCACCTCCAACACTGGGGATTACAGTTCAACATGAGATTTGGGTGGGGACACATATCCAAACCGTATCATTCTGCCCCAGCTCCTCCCCAAATCTCATGTCCTTCTCACATTGCAAAATACAATCATGTTTTCCCAACAGTCCCTCAAAGTCTTTTAACTCATTTCAGCATTAACTCAAAAGTTTAAAGTTCAAAGTCTCCTCTGAGACAAAGCAAGTCCTTTCTACCTATGAGCCTGTAAAATCAAAAAGAAGTTAGTTACTTCCAAGATACTATGGCAGTATAAGCATTGGGTAAATACACCCTTTCCAAAAGGGAGAAATCAGCCAAAAGAAGGGGTTACAGGCCCCACGCAAGTCCAAAACCCAGCAGAGTAGTCATTAAACCTTAAAGCTCCAAAATATTATCCTTTGGCTCCATGTCCCACATCCAGAATATGCTGGTGCAAGGGGTGGGCTCCCAAAGTCATGGGCAGCTTGGCCACTGTGACTTTGCAAGGTTCAACTCCCACAGCTGCTCTCATGGGCTGGCACAGGGTGAAAGCTGCGTGTGGCTCTACCATTCTGGGGTCTGGAGAATGGTGGCCCTCTTCTCACAGTACTACTAGGTAGTGCCCTAAAGAGAACTTGGTGTGGGGGGTCCAACCC
This sequence comes from Piliocolobus tephrosceles, assembly GCF_002776525.5. NCBI lineage: Eukaryota > Metazoa > Chordata > Mammalia > Primates > Cercopithecidae > Piliocolobus > Piliocolobus tephrosceles. The sequence continues at coordinate 94,182,985 of NC_045448.1, read as the reverse complement.
TACATTTCCCCTCTGCACTGCTCTAGTAGAGGATCTCCATGAGGGCTCCAACCTTGTAACAGGCTTCTGCCTAGACATCCAGGCTTTTCCATACATTCTCTGTAATCTAGGTGGAGGCTCCCAAGCCTCAACTTTTACACTATGTGCACTAACAGGCTTAACACCACATGGAAGCCATCAAGGCTTATGGCTTGCATCCACTGAAGCAGCATCCAGAGCTGTACCTTGGGGCCTCTTAGCCACAGCTGGAGCTGTAGCAGCTGGGATGCAGGGAACAGTGTCCCAAAGCTGTGCAGGGGAGTAGAGACCCTTGTTCTGGCCCCTGAAACTATTCTTCCCTCCTGGGTCTCTGGATCTATGATGTGATGGGCTGTCATGAAGCTCTCTGAAACGATGTCAGGGCCTTTTTCCCATTGTCTTGGCTATTAGTACTTGCCTTCTTTTTAGTCATACAAATTTCTGCAGCCTGCATGAATTCCTCCCCCTGAAAATGGGTTTTTCTTTTCTACCACATGGCCAGGCTGCAACTTTTCCAAACTTCTATGCTCTGTTTCCCTTTTAAATATAAATCCCAATTTCAGATCATTTCTTTGTTCATGCAAATAAGCATAGGTTGTTAGAAACAGCCAGGCTACATCTTGAATGCTTTGCTGCTTAGAAATTTCTTCTGCCGGATACCCTAAATCATGACTCTGAAGTTCAAAGTTCCACAGATCCCTAAAGCAGGGGCACAGTGCAGCCAATCTCTTTGCTAAAGCATAACAAAAGTGAACTTACTCCAGTTTCCAATATGTCCCTAATTTCCATCTGAGACTTTATCAGCCTAGACTTTACTCTTCATATCACTACCAGCATTTTGGTCATAACAATTTAACAAGCCTCTAGAAAGTTCCAAATTTCCCTTCATCTTCCTGTCTTCTTCTGAGTCCTCCAAACTCCTCCAACCTCTGCCCACTACCCAGTTCTAAAGCTGTTCCACATTTTCAGTATCATTATGGCAACACCCCACTCTTGGTACCAATTTTCTGTATTAGTTTATTCTCACATTGCTATAAGGAAATGCCTGAGACTGGGTAATTTACAAAGAAAATAGGTTTAATTGGCTCACAGTTCTACAGGCTGTTCAGGAAGCATGGCTGGGGAGTCCTCAGGAAACTTTTACTCATGGCAGAAGGCAAAGTCAGAGCAGGCATCTTCACATGGCCACAGCAGGAGGAAGAGAGACAGAGGGACATGCTACACACTTTTAAACAACCAGATCTTGTGATAACTTATTCTCATCATGACAACACCAAGGGGGATGTTGTTAAAGCATAAGAAACTGTCCCCATGATCCAATCCTCCCACCAGGCCCTACCTCCAGCACTGGGGATTATAATTTGGTGTGAGATTTGAGTGGGGACGCAGATCCAAATCATATAAGTCCCTCCCCTGACCATCTCCCCTAAGTTCCTCTCCCTACTTCCAGACCTAAAATGACACCCTGCCTACCTCTGGATTAACTGTAATACCCTACCCACTTACCTGGCTTCTTTTCCTTCATAACACATATTTGCTAACTGAAGTTTTTGTCTTTTCCTTCACTAGCATGTCAGCTGCACCAGACCGACTTACAATTTGTTCTCTTCCCTACTGAGCCTTGAATGATTCCTGGCAGAGAATAGGCCCACTAAATAGCGGTTGAGTAAACAAATGAATGGATGAAGAAATGACTTTTTATATTATTTACAAAAATTACAAACTCAGCGTGTCAGAGTTGGAGGTGACATTTTCAAACATTATTACCACAGAACCCTGCGTTCAGATGAAAGTTTATTCACACAATTTTTTTAAATGTCCCAAATTAAAATGACTCTCCTTGGCTTTATTCATACTAGCCAAAACCTGGAAACATCTCAGATATCCATCAATAGAAGAAAGTATCAACAAGCGGTGGTATATGCACACAACGAAATACTACTGAGCAACAGAAAGGAATTAATTAGGAAACTGGGTAAATATGAAAAACATTACGCTAAAGCAAAGAAGCCAGACAGAAAAGAGTGCATGATGTCCCTTCTATTCATACTGCATTCTAGAAAAGATGAAACTAATCTAGGAGGTGTGAAAAACAAAACAAAACAAGGTTTGTCCCTGCAAGGTGTCTGGGGAAGGGATTTGACAGGGAAGGAGGAAGAGGGAACTTGTGGGGTGATAGTTCTGTATCTTGACAGAGGGGTGAATGGTACTCATCAAATGGTGCATGTAAGAATTGTATATTTCAATGTACGTAGAATTTTCTTTTTTTTTGAAATTTGTTTTCTTTCATTTTACTTTTAGTTCTGGGGTATATGTGTAGGATTTGCAGTTTTGTTACACAGGTAAATGTGTGCCATGGCAGTTTGCTGCACCTATCAGTCAATCACCTATGTATTAAGCCTGACATGCATTAGCTATTTTCCTGATGCTCTCCCTCCCCTAAACCTCCACCTGCAGCAACAGGCCTCAGTGTGTGATGTTCCTCTCCCTGGGTTCATGTGTTCTCATTGTTCAGCTCCCACCTATGAATGAGAACATGTGGTGTTTGCTTTTCTGTTCCTGTGTTAGTTTTCTGAGGATAACGGCTTCCAGCTCCATCCATGTCCCTACAATGGACATGATCTCATTCCTTTCTATGGCTGCGTAGTATTCCATGGTGTACATGTACCATATTTTCTTTATCCAGTCTATCACTGATGACTTTTTGGTTGATTCTATGTCTTTGAACATATGATGTTTTAAAAAGCCTTGCCACATCCATTACAATTGTAAGGTTGCTCTCTATTATGAATACTCTGATGTTTCCATTTTGATGTTCGGGTAAAAGCCTTAGCGTGCACATTACATTTCTGCGGTTCCTCTCAAAGATGTATATTCTGATGTCTGGTGAGTTCTGATGCCTGGGGAAAGCCTGACAGCAATGTATGTATAGTTTTCGTCTCACACAAGAAAAAGAAAAATATAAACAAATATTGAGCTGTAGTTAATGATATGCATACTGAAATGTGTAGGGTCATCTATTTGCAACTTCTTTTGAAACATACACAAAAAAAGAAATGAGGAGCTTCTGTTCCAGAAAGCTTCAGTAGACATACTTGTTCCATTGCTTCTGCTAAGCGCCACTAAAAAGTGTGGATGTTATATAAAAAACATGCAAAAGAAGACTCTGAAAAATGGAGAGAAGACAGACTGTCTAGAGATCTTCAGACTGGAGGAACAATATGGTGGAGAGTGCCCTGGTTTCTTTCTGTCTTGTATATTCCAGATACAGAGTTGAAGAAGCTGAACTCAGAAATTCCAAATGAGACCAAGAAAGCCCTAACAAAAGCCTGCTCTCTCTAACCCAAGGAGCTGGACAGTGGAGCCCAGCAAGACAGAGAAGCTTTAGGCAATAACCGCTCCACCCTAGCCAAACACCACTTAAAATACCACCGTCCCACCCCAACCACAGAGGCCAGGTGAAAGGCCACCTTCTACCTTCACCAGCCTGTGTCAAGGCACCCCAACCACCCTGCCCACCCCAACCCCACCAGGGTGGTGTCTGAAAGGCTGAGGAGGGAGCTGAGACTTTCATCCCTGCCTGGTGGTAAAAAGATTCCCCATAATTGGAGCGAAAAGCATCAAGGGAGCCTGAACTTCCCTCCCCACCCAGCAGGAACGAGGCATTCCTCTCTTCCTGCCACGTTGGTATCGGGGGAGGCCTAGTGGGGAGCCAGAACTTCTACCCCACCAAGCAGTAAGAGGCAGAAGCCTTCTTCAAGAGTCAACAGAGGCCAAGAGGGGGACCTGGGCTTCCACCTACCCCCACACTTGACAATAATGGGGCAGTGCCCTCCCTCCCCTCATCTTTCCCACTTCTCTCCCCCACCCCACCATCTTCTCCTACTGGGGCACTGTCAGATAAAGCCACTTAAAACAGAAGATTAAAGTAAGATCCAATCTCTTAACATAACACCCCAAATGTCAAGGTTTCAATGGAAAATTGTGCATGAATTTTCCAGGAAGACCACAAACAGAATGGAAAAAAGACAATACATTCTAACACTGAGATGACAGAGATGTTGGAATTATCTGACAAATGCTTTAAAGCAACCATCACAAAAATGCTTCAAAGAGCAATGACAGCATTCTTGAAATAAATGAAAAAATAGGAAATCCCAGGAAAGAAAGATAAAATATAAAGAAGCAGCAGAAGATGGAAATTTCAAGACTGGAAAATAAAGTAACCAAAAATTTTTCAAACCCAGTGGAGGTGCTCAACACCAAAATAGAGAGAGCACCGGGAAGAAGCAGGGAACAAGAAGATAGGACAGTAGAAAACACCTAATCTGAACAACAGAGAGAAGGTAGGCTGAAGATCAAAATTAACAGCGCCTCAAGGTCTAGTTGGGCTATAACAGAAGACCTAGCTTCTGCAGCACTGGAATCTAGAAGGGGAGGAAAAGAGGACAGAACTAAAAAAAATACTCAAAGAAAGAATGGCTCAAAATTTCCCAAATTTGGCAGAAGACATTTACCCTAGAGATTTAAGAAGCTAAGCAAATCTCAAACATAACAAACCCAAAGAAATTCACACTAAGACACATCATAGTCAAACTCTTGAAAGCTAAACACAAGCAGATGGTATATTAGTCAGGGTTCTCTAGTGGGACAGAACTAATAGGATAGATGCATATATGAAGGGGAGTTTATTAAGAGTATTGACTCACATGATCCCAAGGTGAAGTCCTACAATAAGCCATCCGCAAACTGAGAAGCAAGGAAGCCAGTCTGAGTTCCAAAACTTCGAAAGCAGGGAAGCCAACAGCGCAGCCTTCAGTTGGTGGCCGAAGGCTCGTGAGAGTCTGGCGAACCACTAGTGTAAGTCCATGAGTCCAAAAGCTGAAGAACTTGGAGTTCAAGAGCAGGACGCATCCAGCATGTCAGAAAGATGAAGGCTGAAGACTCGGCAAGTTAAGTCCTTCCATGTTCTTCTGCCTGCTTTTATTCTAGCCGTGCTGGTAGCTGATTAGATGGTGCCCACCCAGACTGAGAGTGGGTCTGCCTCTCCCAGTCCACTGACTCAAATGTTAATCACCTTTGGCAACACCCTCACAGACACACCCAGGAACAATACTTTGCATCCTTCAGTCCAATCAAGTTGACATTTAATATTAACCATCATAGATAGATAGATAGATAGATACATAGATACATAGATACACAGATAGATAGATGTCTATATGACATATTTTATTAGAAACCATGGAAGACCAGAGTACTTTCAAGTGCTGAAAAAACTGTCAATCCAGAATTCTATATCCAGCTGAAAGATCCTTTCCAGTAAAAATGTCCTTCAGGAATAAAATGGAAATCAAGACATTCTCAGGAGAGGGAACACTAAAAGTATCTGTCACCAGCAGACGTACTATAAATGAACAGCTAAAAAAAATTTTCTAAACAAAAAGCAAACAATAAAGGAAGGAATATTGGAACATCAGTAAGGAAGAAAGAACATATTAACATAATAGTAAGCAAAAACATTGGTAAGTACTATAGACTTTCCTTCTTCTCTGGAGTTTTCTAAATTATGGTGACATGAAGTAAAAATTATAACTATCTAATGTGATCCTAAATGTATGCAGAGAAAATATTTAAGCAATTGTGTTATAACCAGAGATGGTAACAGGATGTAAAGAAAGGTAAGTGCCCTACACTTCACTTGAGCTTGTAAAATGATGGCACTAGTAGATTGTATGTCTCAATAGATATAGAAAAAAAAATGATAAAACTCAGCAAACGTTCCTGATAAAAAATCTAGCAAACTAAGAATAGATGGAAACTTCTTCAACCTGTTAAGGGAGCATCTATGAAAAGCCTATAGATAACATCATTCTTGATGGAGAAAGACTGAGTATTTTCCTCTTAAGATCAGAAACGCTCACAAATTATATTCAACATTGTACTGAAGGTGCTATCCAGTGCAACAGCAAGAAATGCAAACAAAAGAGATTAAGCTTGGAAATAAAGAAGAAAGGCCATCTCTATTTGTAGATGACATGAGAGTATATGCAGAAAATCCTACAAAAAAGACTACTAGAGCTAAAAATGTGACTTTAGCAAAAATATAGAATATAAGGCTAATGTACAGAAATCAATTATGTTTCTATATACTTGCAATGAACAACTGGAAATTGAAATTTTAAAAATACCATTTATAATGGGTCAAAACATATAAAATAGGGCAAATGTGACAAGAGATAGAAAGATCCATATATTGAGAATTATAATGTAATTACTGAAATAAATTAAAGAAAACCTAAGTAGACAGGGATATACTTTGTTCATAGGTCAGAAGACTCAGTATTTTTAAGGTGTAAATTTTCACCAAATTGATCTTAAAATAATTTGAATTGTAAGTTCTCATGAAATTGATCCATAAATTCAATGCAATCTTGATCAAAATCTCATAAGGGTTTTTTTTTTTTTTTTTGGTAGAAATTGACAAACTGATTATAAAATTCAAATGGAAATGGAAGGGACCTAGCATAGTCAAAATAACTTTGCAAAGAACAAAGTTAAAGGACCAACATTGCTTGATTTTGAGACTTGTTATAAAGCTACATTAATCAGGACAGTGGAGCCTTCTATTATTGGCATTACTTATACAGAAAACAACCAACAATCCTTCCCTCTCCATAGTAATGCTCCTGAAATCGCGAGGCAGTCTCATACTCTTCTCCTTGAACCTGGTCTGGCCATAGCGACTTGCTTTCTTTACAGAATACGGCAAAAGAAACTTTATAGGATGTGTAAGCTAGGTCACAGGGAGTTTTGCAGCTTCTGCCTGGGTCTCTTGAAACATTTGCTTTTGGAAAAGCCATTCTAGGTTAAGCCACTACTAAGAAGCCTGACTTTCCCGAGAATGCCATACTGTGGAGAAGTGAAAACTAGACACATAGAGAGAAAGTAGGGAGAGAATTAGAAGCTCGATGATTCCCAAGCTGTTCCAGCCTACTCCACTGAGGTGCTAGATATGGAAATGAAGGAATCATATGGGGCCTTCAGCCTCCTTGAGCCTCCAGATTGCTGCTCCAACCATCATCCAACTGCAAATGCATGAGAGACCCCAAGTAAGAATTGCCTAGCTGAGCCTGGCCAACTCCCAATATCGTGAGAGATGATAATAAATTGTTTTAAGGCCAAAAAATAAATCAAGACAAACATCAATGGAATGTTAGAATCAACAGTCCAAAAATACACTGATTTTTGACAAAGACGTAAAACAATGCAGTGGAGAAATGTCTTTTCAACAAATGTTGAGGGAACAATTGGCTAAACACATGCAAAAAAGTAAACTTTGCTCCACACCTCACACCATATTTAAAAATAAGTTCTGGGCCGGGCATGGTGGCTCACGCCTATAATCCTAGCACTTTGGGAGGCCGAGGCGGCTGGATGGCCTGGGCTCAGGAGTTCAAGACCAGCCTGGGCAACATGGTGAAACTCAGTCTCTACTAAAATACAAAAAATTAACCGGGCGTGATGGCACATGCCTGTAATCCCAGCTACTCGGGAAGCTGAGACAAGAGAATCGCTTGAACCTGGGAGGCAGAGGTTGCAGTGAGCCGAGATCGTGCCACTGCAATCCCGCCTGGGCGACAGAGTGAGACTCCGTCTCAAAAAAAGTAAATAAAATAAATAAATAAATAAATAAATAAATAAATAAATAAAATATAAAATAAAAATTAGTTCAAAATTGATCATTATAAATTGAAATTTCTACCGTTTCTATGAGAAAATAGGGGAAAATTATTGTGACTTAGGCTAGGTGAAGATTTCTTACATCAAAAGCATAATCTGTAAAAGAAAATATTGACAAATTGGATTTCTTTGAAATTAAAACAAGACATTGTTAAGAAAATGAAAGAAGCAGCTACAGACTTGAAGAAAATATTTGCAAATCATATACCTAATAAGGAACTTGTATCCAGAATACATAAAGAACTCCCAAATCTCAATAATAAGAAATCAAACAATCTAAATTTTAAAAAATGGGCAAAATATCTAAACAGACATTTCACCAAGGAAGAGTTATGAATGACAAACAGGTGTATGAAAAACTTCTCATCATTATTAGTCACTAGGGAGATGCACATTAAAATCACTACAAGATACCACTATGCACCCATTAAAATGAGTACAAGAGAAAAGACTGACCTTAGGAAGCACTGTCGAGGATGCAGCTCAAAGGAATCTCTCATACAGTGATAATGGGTTTTAGAAATGACACGACTGTCATTAACCAAATCTTTTCCAAGCCCAGTAAAGGTATTACTGTCTAAATTTCAGTCTTCCTCTTCATAGGGCCACAGTAAAACCAGCTTTCCAGTGTCTCACAAGGGTACCCCCCAGTAGCAGTGAGCTTTGCACTTTAAGCAATCTGGGGTGGCTCTAGCTTAGAAACAATCTTTCTGGTGTTTTCTTTGAGGCACCAGACAGCCAAGGCCATGAGACACAGCCTATTGTGTGTTCAGTGGTCTGTCCAGCTCTCTTGGATTTGCTTGTTGGTTCCTTTAAGGTGTCTTGAAAGGCAGCACGGTGCCCAATTAAATGAAAACCAGGAAGGCAGAATGCACAACGGCTATCAGCAATCAACTCTGGACAGTTCGTTGAGGATTGAACAAAACTCCCTGTTTCACCAAGTGCTTTTTTGTCTGCCTCTCTGCCTACAGTTAGAGGAAGGGGCCAGGTTGAGGCCAGGAAAGATTCTGTTTTAGCTGATAAAGGGAAAGCTCTGTGCCAGGAACCGTGTGGTTTTCTGTCTTTGGAAGCTCTCCCCTTTGGGGCTCAGGAGAAGAGATATCTTCCTCCTAAAGCACATATCGCCTATTGCCCAGGGGAAGCAATTCTCACACATCCCGGCCGGGAGACCCTGATCACCCCGGGCTATGTACTCGATTTCAGGCCAACAAGACACTAAGTTTTCTCTCTTAAATGTTTTAACTGTCGAGTTCCACGCTCCGCCTCCTCGGGCTTCTTATCCTGCAGGGATAGGCGGAGGGAGGCAGCTTCTAGGCTGGGGTGGGAGAAGCACCGGCGGCGCTCGGTGCGGTCGGTGTGGGTCCAGGAGCGCAGCGCAGCCGAGGCAGCGCGCGGCCTCGCTGTGAACTTGACTGCGGGCGAGGCTGGGCTTCTCGGGCGCTGGAGCCCCACATCCTGACAAAGACAGGCTGCCGGCTCAGCTCTGTGTTGTAACAGAAAAGCCTGCCTTTTACCTTTCCTAAAAACAATTCCCGGGATCTGTTAGAGGGGAGTTTCAGTCACTCTGAAATGACCAGCGAAATCTCTTAGAGCCAAAATCAGTCAACGCGGAAAAGACACGCCAATTTTTAAAACCAATAGGTAGTTGATAAATGGAGCTGTCAGTCTAGAAGCCCCCTGGGCCCAGCGTGCTTCTGCAGAGCCGGGTATTTTTAGAGTCAGCGCTCTCTGAGATTCCAGCTGGTCGACCCGGCGGGGCTCCTGTTGGCCTCACAGCGCACGTGGCTTTGCGGGATATGATGCAACCCCAGCGTGGGCTTAACTGATGCTAGGCACCAGGCTGTAGATCCAGAAACCCCGGAACACACAGAAGGCCAGCTCTCATCCCTCATCCAATTTCACTTTTCTTTAAAAAAAAAAAAAAAAAAAAAAAAAACCTCAAAAGGTCTGGATGCCGTTTTGGGGGGACAGGATGTATTGAAGATTTATAAATGGAGCAATCTCCTAATCAAAATAAACATCATCCAACCGTGCTCACAGGGTGGCAAATTAGTGGCAGGATATTTTGTTTTCTTTAGCAGTGATCCGTGATTGATTTATGGATTAAAATGTGCCCTATGAAGTACATACATATCTGTGAACTGTCTGCCTAAGTATTTCCTGTTTGCCTCTGCCACATGCCCAAGAAGAGAATTGTTTCTCCTTCAGGCAGGAGCTCTCTGCATGGCTCCTTGGGCTGGGATAGTGTCTGCTTAGGGCTTCCTTGGGCTTTGTTTTCTGCTGTGTCCCCTGAACTTGGCAAAAGGCCTATAACACGGGGGGCCGACTCTCCTACACATCCACAGGGCCCCCAAGCTCTTCATCTGTGAAGTGGGACAATAGTGCTTGTCTTACCAGTCTGATAGTGTCCTTTTGAGGATGCCGTTAATTAAGGATGGAAAAGATGCTGGTGACTGCAGCCTTTGTGGATCCACTTGGCTTGTCTGTGAGATAAAGGAGATCTTTATCAGTAATGCTTCAGTTATTTTATGTTTTTAAAAAAAGTTGCAGTAAGCATTAGAAAATATTACAGTTGTTACTTCTAGAATGTGGCTACACAGGAATTTATGTTATTCTCTGTGTTTTTCTGTGTCTTTCGAAGTCTTCTGATCCAATAAAAAGAAAAGAAGAGTCAAGAAGAAAGAGGAGTTATATGAAATCTTAGACTTTCTCTGATTCCATGGACAGGAAAATGCTCACGAAACTGGAGTCCTGTAGGAATGAGAGGTATGACATTATTCATGATATTTCTGTTCCTTCCATTGCTCTGAGAATTTACTAAAATCCTGCAGTAGCCTTCACCCCCACACTCAACCCCATTTGTCTAAGGCAGCTGTTTGCTCACCAGGCTGATTTGCTGGTGGGATAGGAATTTTCTAGCTGAAGAAGGGTAAGCCCAGGATGATGTCATTTATAATATTTTGCTTCAATCTCCTCCTCCCTTCCCAGCAATCCCAACCTGTACCAAATAGGAACATACACCTGTAGGAAGAGAAACTATGATCTCTAGTCATTAAAAATGTGCTTTGTGTGAGGCGATCCCAAATGCTCTTGGACTTAACAAAAACACATTGCAAGACTCACGTTGCCATTGACATTTCCACTCCTCTAACTTAAAAACAGCCAAACTAAATTAAGTAACAACAACAACAAAAGTTGTTTCCCACACAGTTTGACCAGATCTTACCACCAGTCTTCAGCCTAAAACAATTTTCATGCTTGAGTTATTAACTTATGAAAATAGGCACAAAAGGGGGAAAATGTGCACAGATCCTCACTACATTATTAGTCATTGCTACAGCTGAATGCGTTCTGGTACAAAGGCATGTTATTCTGCCTGCCAGTATCTCGGTTTTGAACAAAATGCAGCTCACTAATGGGTTCTGCCTCATATACCTTTCTGTAATCATTGCGTTGCCATTCTCTGTAATTTATCCTGTTTCTCATGAGGAATGTGTCCATTAGTCAGGCGTGCACACACACACGCACACACATCTTTTAAGTCCGCTTTCATTTGTGGCTGAAAAGAAAGGTCAGAGAGCTGCCAGTCATTTGGGGGAAGCACCATTGTGCCGATCGTGATAATATTTGGAAAGCAGAGTGGTGGACGGATGTAAATAGATTCTGAAAATCTAGTGAATTGAGGGCAGCAACATGAGTACATGAAGAGGATCTAGAAGCAGACTGGCAAAGGTGGAGACGGAATGCGAGAGTCTGACCTGTCCCGTGTTGATCTCTTTATCTGGGAGGGGCAGTGCGGGGCTGAGGTCTTCCCGGACCAGACAGAAACATCTTGCTCGCTTGCTGAGTAGTCTCAAGTCTGGGGGATGAGCTCCAAGATTCCGACAGGAACCCCCTTTTGGCAGCTTCTGGCTTGGGCTCAGAGGTGCTGCCCCAAGCCAGTCTGAGCCAAGTGAATAATTTTTTTGCTTCTGTAAACTCCAGAATTAGTTACAGAAATGAAGGCTTTTGAGTGTTTACTTAAAAAAAAAAAAAAAGAGCAGGCAGGAAAATAATTGGGAAAAAATACGGACGAGATATTGTTTTAGAGCTTGACAAAGATCAAGGTTTTCACAGACAAGTGTGAATCACTAGAACCGGCTCCTCACAGATCAGAGGTCTGCAGGCGGCTGGGGATCTGGCAAACGGGCCCTCCGTGGGCAGGGAGCTCCCCAAAAATTCTCATCCAGCAAGAGAAGCCTTTGGCATCTTCCTCTTGAAGTAGGTAACAGGATTCTCCATCATACACTTGCCTGGTCAGGGAGGCAGTAATTGTGAACTGAACATGTTCTTTTATCCTCTTTGAAGTGTTAACGAATGCTTTGATTTTGCTCTTTTCTCCTCATTAAGACACATGTGGCTCCTTTTTGCCCCCAGGAAGTTAATCTCACCTCCCAAGCCTACCACGCGTCCTGCTGCTCAGCTGAGTCCAATCCCAAGGAGGTCCTCTCCTGTCAGGTGGCAGGTATGACTGCCTTGCCAAAGACCCCTCTACCAGGATTCTGACCCAGGCCCAGGTGCAGGTAATCTCAGTGCCTCACATTGTTCTGGGAGCCCAGGGTGCATCACCATGGAGCCCCAGCTCACGTGACAACATAACGGTGTTTGCAGTAATTCTCAACCCTGGATGTCCTGTTCACTACGAAGCACAGGCATGTTAACTTTCCCTGATACTGTCCTGCAGAGGCTAGCAGGCTGGACAGAATTTAGGAAGACAGAACCCCCCAAAGATCTGGAATCTTTAGCAATTATAAAGCCCAATCCTGCCCATAGCCTTCTTTTACCAGAGACAAAGCAAAGTGGTTTGCCCAGAGCCTCACTGCCAGGCAGTGGCAGAACTGAGACTGGAAGTAGCCTTGCTTCTCCCAGCTGACATTGAACTCCTGAGGCTCATCTGCCATCAAACTCCCACCTGAAGCCCTCACTTCCCCACTCCCAGTGCCAGGGCAAAGTCAATGAGATAGAAATCTACAGACTGGAGCGTGTGGGTTACTCAGAGGCCACTGAAGGTGGAACAGGTCCCTTTTGCACTGTGTTCCAGCCAGAGGGGAACACAGGCCAGTGGGTCAGAGTGTTGTGCCCCAGAGTCACAAGCACAGGGCGTGGCCCACGGGACCCAGTGAGGACATTCCTGCAGATGGCTACAGACAGGTAGAGAGCTGGAAGGCCAGGTGAACTCTGTCAGGTAGGCAATGGCAAGGAGTGTTCTTGAGAAAGCAATTCAAAGCTGGGAAAACCTAACCCCTCCTATCTCATTCCTTTTAGGCATAATCCCCACGGGCAACAGGCTCAGTGTCTGGCTAAATGTGCACCTCTCTTCTGAATCCCTTACCCATCGATGCAGTTGGTATCACAAATTAGACCCTCTCCCCTATTTTCTTCTTTTCAACAACCTTAGCCTTTGTAAGTGTACAGTTCAATAGTGTTATGTACATTCACATTGTTATGTGACCAATCTCCAAAACTCATTTCATCCCCCAAAACTGAAATTCTTATGCATTAAACAACTCTCCATTCCCCAGACCCTGGAAGCCACCATTCTTTTTTGAGACAGAGTCTCCATCACCCAGACTGGAGTGCAGTGGTGCAATGTCAGCTGATCACAACTTCTGCCTCCTGGGTTCAAGTGATTCTCATACCTCAGCCTCCCGAGTAGCTGGGACTACAGGTGCGCACTACCACACCTGGCTAATTTTTGTATTTTTAGTAGAGATGGGGTTTCACTATGTTGGTCAGGCTGGTCTTGAACTCTTGACCTCAAGTGATCTACCTGCCTCAGCCTCCCAATGTGCTAGGATTACAGACGTGAGCCATCGTGCCTGGCCCACCGTTCTGCTTTCTGTCTGTATGCAATGGACTACCCTAGGTACCGCATATAAGTGGAGCTATACTGTATTTGTCCTTTTTTGTCTGGCTTTAGTCAGAAAGCCTTCCAGTTTCTTTAGCATAAAGCCTTCCAGGTTCTTCCATACTGTAGCATATAGCAGTGTTTCCTTCTGTTTTAAGGTTGAATAATATTCCACTGTATGTATAGACCACATTTGGTTTATTCATTCATCTGTAAACACTTCGGTCGTTTCTACCTTTTGGATATTGTAAACAATACTGCTATATTTGAATAAGGTGTGCAAATATTTATTTGAGATCTTGCTTTCAATTTTTTAAATACACACCTAGAGGTGGAACTTCTGGGTCATATGGTAGTTCTATTTTTAATTTTTTGAGGAGCTGCCATCCTGTTTTCCACAGTGGCTGTAGCATTTCGTATTCCCACCAAAAGTGGAGAAGTGTTCCAATTTCTCCATGACTTCGCCAGCACTTGATATAATGGTGTGAGGTGATGTCTCATTTTAGTTTTTATGTGCTTTTCTCTAATCATTAGTGATGCCAGTCACCTTTTCACATGCTTTTTGGCCACTTATTAATATATATCATCTTTGTAGAAATGTCTATTTAAGTCCTTTGCCCATTTTCTAATCAGGTTGTTGTTGCTGAGTTATAGGAGTTCTTTATCCTCCCACTCCCTGAACTTTTTTTTTTTTTTTTTTTTTTGCAACTGAAAAACTAAAGGCTCAAAGGGGCAGACGGTCTGCTGAAGCCTTTGCTCAGGGGCTGCTTGGCAGTAGCAGCAGGGAAAGACTGGCCCTGGCTGACCCTGGCTTAGGTGGCAGCTACAGAGCTCCCAGCCCATTCTCCCAGCCACACAGTCTCAGAGCAAATACTGTCCGTCAAATGCATACTCTGTGTTCATAGCTTCATGTGCCAAATTGCTGTTTGAAAACCAATGGCAAACACTGGTTGCAGAGAACCCAGAAGCATGTAATATGCACTTCAATGATGGTTCCACTTTCATATTTTTTCTTCCCTTTAAGGAAACAGAGAGAGAAAAAATTGTTCATGGAAAAAAATATATTTAAATGGATCAGTGCCAGGGAATCATTTGCACATCTGTTCTTAACAGGTTTCAGCTGAAACTACTGAAAATATACATAGATCTGTTTATGTGGAACCAGTTAAATATGATAAGATTACAACTTGGAGGGTAACTATGGATTTGGTGGTGGGAAAGAAAAAAAAAAAAGCCCCTCCACACTTGGTCTCCGCATGCACTCATAACATTTTACCACAGATGTGTTGAGGGAATCAGATTTGCTGCAAATGGAAAAGACTTGTTATTTGAGATTAGCTACAAACAGACTCAAGATGTCCCCACCTCCTTTCTGCAGCGCATAATTCCTGCCTCGTCTCTAATCTGGGCCCAGTCCTTTGTTATCAGAGAGGGGACTGTAGCCAGGAAATCACCCGTTTCTGAGTGAGTCTGTCTTCACTCCTCCAACTAGCCATTTAGGAGGAAGACAGTGTGCGCACTGCTCACACAGAGAATGCACAGTTGTCTTCCTTGCAGTTTTCAGCCATCCCAAAGGACGTCATGGTCTCCTGAGGTTGTGCAGGTGGCAAGGAGGGAGTATTGGCTGAGGGGCTCCCAATGGAGGCCCTGTGCTCCTTCTGGAGTCTTTTCTATGTAGTACTCGCAACCATGCTACGAGGTTGCATTGTCACCCTGCCTTGCAGAGATGAGCCAATTGAGGCTCCAGGTTCTAGGAGAATTTGTCCAGGGCCATGCCGATAATTAGATGCTCTAAAGGAAGAAAGATGTTTCCTCCCATCTAAATATGCCTTAACAGGAGTGTCACTTGAGCCCAGGAGTTCAAGACTTCAGTGAACTATGATTGTGCCACTGCACTCCAGCCTGGGCAACAGAGTAAGATCCTCCCTATATTAAAAATAAATAAACAAACAGTAAGTGAATAAGCCTTGAGGCAAGGTCATGACTCAAATATCCACAGGGTCCAGCAGGAGCAGGAGTGAGGGGCCCTAGGCAGCTGATATGGGGCTGTAGCAGACTGACACTGGGAAAAATGCACACACCGTGGCCCAGATCTTCTGGGTCTTGTGTAGAGAACGAGAAATCACTAGAGTTTTGCATGATAGCTCAGATATTGAAAACAAGCACAAAGCACAGCCCCTGCTATAGTTTGCAATCTCCACTGTGGGTCCTTTGGTGCCCCCAGCGGTGGGAGAAAGGGGCTGCACTTTCTTTGAACCCCCTCTGGTTGGGGACTGGGCATCTGACCATCAGCATCCTTGCCTCCTGATGCAGGAGGTGTCTGTCACAGGCCACAGGCATGGCAGCACAGCACCCTCATCCCAGTATCCCTTCTAAACTTAATTAGACTCCTCAACTCTGGCACACTGCGAAATGTAATTCATCTATAAACATTTCTCTAATAATTTATCTCAAAAAAGTGACATCAGTCTATAAAACACACCACAGGACACAGGAATGGCAGTCCCATGGCCTCAGAAACAATCAGCCAAAATTGACATCTGACAACACCTCCTCCCCCAATCCCAGGGGCCGGGCTGTGATCCGTAAGGTTTTCATTCCTGCTGGACCCCACGCTGTGAAAATGCACCTATTTTTATTCATCAAAATCATTTTTTTAAAAAATAAGCAGCCCAGTAGAAAACAATTGTGAATGGCAGTTTCATTACATTTGGAGTTTTGGAACAAAGGCAATATTGCTCACACTCTGTGACCTGTTCAATGATACTGAAGTTTAATTAAAAAAATGTTAACATACTAAACTGATGACAAGGAAGGTGCAACACTAGGGTTTTTTTGAAAAATCAGGAAAGCAAAATATGCTTGACGGATTGTCTCAATTATCAATTCAATGTGACTTAACATTGGTCTTTTGGTTTTTATTTGAAACTTTCAGTTTCGAACCAGTAGGGCAGTAATCCAAGCTGTATGGAACCAAAGTCGGGAGGTTGGTGGGACTCAGAGGGGAAGCGGAATAGAGGGACCCCTATTTGCCCTTTAGGGGCTCAAATATCATCCTGGGCAAAAGACCAGTTCTTGTCTTAAAGGTCCTACTAGAATTGGCTACTGTTCCGGGCTCCCCTAGAAAAGCCCTTGAAAGAGTATTTTTCTGAGCAAGAAACGCAGTGATGCTTCCACCACGTGATTGGTTTAAGACAGTCATTATAGTAGACTTAATAAGTGAGAGCCAATTATTTTGAAGCAATAGATTAAGTGGTGTGTGGGCAGCCACTGAATATTTAACCCAGCCTGAGATTCATTAATTATGAAAGACTTTTCTTCTAAGATGATGCAATAATAGAATAGGAAAATTTAAGTGTTGAAAGTATTTCAATGCATTGATTTTAAAGAAGGTCATCTCCCCTAGAAAAGCCCTTGAAAGGGTATTTTTCTGAGCAAGAAATGCAGTGATGCTTCCACCACGTGACTGGTTTAAGACAGTCATTCTAGTAGACTTGATAAGGGAGAGCCAATTATTTTGAAGCAATAGATTAAGTGGTGTGTGGACAGCCACTGAATATTTAACGCAGCCTGAGATTCATTAATTATGAAAGACTTTTCTTCTGAGATGATGCAATAATAGAATAGGAAAATTTAAGTGTTGAAAGTATGTCAATGCATTGATTTTAAAGAAGGTCATCTAAAGCAGCAAAAAGTGATCCACATCCTCTCTGGATAGTCTCTAAAACATGTCACATCAGTTCATGTCCTAAAGCCCCATAAAAGAGAGCTATTTTCCCCCAACTACAGAGCCCTGAGATCTGGCCAGAGGTCCCGTGGTGGAAGACTCACCCCCACTGTAGCCTGTGAAAGAGGAAAGCTACTGGCCCTCATCTTGGGGACCCATGAAGACCCATCTCCCACTTGGAGCAGGCGAGGGAACTGCAGGGTATTGGGTGAGGCCTGGTATACTTCCTGCAGGCTTTGGGTCTTGGAGGTAATGGTACCAGCCTCCCAGTGTGGGAGCTGGAGCGTCTGCTTCCACCCTGAGAAAATAGGTGTGGGAGCAGGTCACAAGCTAGGATAGTGCCTCAACCTCCCTGAGGAAAAGACCAGAATGTATTCAGAGTCCAGGATCCAAACCAGGGGTCTGGAGTGGCAAATTTAAGGCCTTGAGGCTGGACTGGACCAGTGCAGAGTCAGGGAGCCACAGCTGTGACCTCAGGGAGGGGCTTGTCATGCACAGGGAGGAGGCTGCGTTCTGTTCTCACAGTGACAGGAAGCCACTGTTGAGTTCCAAGGGGAAGAAGAACATGGCTCAATGTGCCTTTCCCAAAGATCATGCCGGTTCTGTGTGGAGTAGGAGTCTGGACAGGTAAGAGTCTGGGCTGTGGGCCAAATGGGAGACATGGGATGGGAGACAACAGGATGAACTCTTGAGACATTTCACAGATAGAGCCGGCAAGGCACAGGGAAGCACTGGGTGGGGAAGGTGAGGGCACAGTCCATGGATAAGGCACCTAAACCCCTGGTTTCCCATTTAGAGAAAGAATTCAATAATTACTACCCATCTGAGCTGTTGTGAGGGCTGAGAATGGTGCATACCATGAGCAGCTCACAACAGGGCTCCAAAGAGTGAGGGTCTGACTGTACTCCTATTACCTCCTTTTGTCATCACAAGCACAGATGATGGACATCTGTCTCTAGCCATGTTACTTCTGACCCCCCAGCCCCAGCAAAGCAGGAAGTGGGGCCTGGGTGACAAGAGGGGTGACAAGGCGGGTTTGAATTGATCTTTCTGAGAAATCATGTGCAACTTCATAAGCAAAACAATTACGCAATAAACTTCCAGGTTCTTAAAACCACGCTGACGGTTACAAAAAGAAAGTTAACTGGATGCTGATGTGGACTGTGCAAATTGTTACCATACTGAAAACCCTCTGTGTCCGTGGCGACTTATGTACAAGTGTGCTGGACAAGTGACTGCCCCTCAGGCCGGGATCCCTATGTCCACTCTCTGCCATGCCTGTCCCCATCACCACTCCTGGAGAAGCAGGGACGGTAACAGAGTTCCCACTGGAGGACCAAACATGCATCCAGCCCTGGAAAACAGTACCACACTGGGCACACCGGACCCTTCCAGCCCTGGGCAGTGGGAAGTGCTAAAGAAGTTGATTCACAGGGGAAACTGGGCCCTATCTGTGGGGTCTTCCCACTGGCTGGAAGGGTTCCTGGAGGAGGAGTTTCAGGGCTCTGTGAGGATGGGTAGGAGGGCCTATGGAGCAAGGTTCACAGCATCCTGCTTGGAGAAGGACACATACCCTGTTTCCTCAGAGCCAACCCATTTTCCATTCTAAATATAGCCTAAGATGACCCAAGACATCTTCAGTCCCTTGCAGGGAGACCGCAGTTTTGTAATTTTCAGCATTTCTATGATTCTGAGGAAATGAACAGTAAAGCCCGAAGCCGTTTCACTAGGATCCCCTGAGCCCGGGGACCCTAGGTCCTGGCAGACAACACGCCACCCTTTGAAAGAAGAGCCCAGGCAAGCTGCCCCTGGTGAGGAGCTCCCTTTGGCATCCAATTTTAGGAGATTCCAGAGTATTCTGTCAGCCTACTCCCTCCCTCCGGCAAAGTGAAGTGAGGCTTCTGTTCACCCAGGATGGGTCACTGTCACCTCAGGCCCACAATGAGTAGCTCTTTCCACAACTCTTGGGATGATTCACTTCCGCCATCTCCTGAGAGAGGCCCAGCCCTGACAGGATTTCAGTTGGACAAAAGATTTTGTTCTCTCCTGAAATCCTTGCTGCATCACCAGCTTTTGTAGCATTTCTGCAAAGTCTAAGATACAAGAATTTCAAAGAGGGAGCGTCCACCACAGGCCTGGGGCACAGCAGTGACTCTTGGTTTGGAAGCGCTTCCCTGCTTGTTTGTAAGCCAGGGTATATTTTTACTATCTGAGTGGGGCCCTGCTAATTGCTTCATGAGCACTTCTGGGGAAGTTCTCTTTCCAGGGGCCGGCGTTAACTCCTACAGCACCAGTGCTTCCCAGCCAGGATGCTCGGGGCCTGCATGAAGAGGTGCAATGGTTATCCCTAAAGGGTTAATGACTGGAGATGCGAGGATGGTCATGTTGAGTTATATATAGCAAACAGGGAGCAAAGCAGGCAAGCACAAAAAAAGGAAGACAGGAAAAAAACTGCATGGATACAATCCCCTCCCCCGCCTTCCCTGGTCTACCCCCACCCTCCCGCAACAACACTATATATACAGACCGCAGTTAAATTTGGCACAAAGACTATAGCCAAGAAGGAAAACAGATCAGGTTACACAGAGTCCTATTCAGATTTGGGCCTGGGCCTCATGGGGACAATGCTGTGCTGAGGAGAACAAGGCCATGGTGTGTTGTCGAAAAACGCACACCCGTGCGCTTTGCTTTTCTTCCAAGCATTCGCTGGCCCGGCCCTGGGCAGCAGGTTAATTCCCTGCTCCACAGGTGGAGACAGATAAAACAAACCGAAACGGTGTAATGGGCTACGGGAAACCTTTCTTTCAGAACTTGATTCATCTCCAGAAAGGAAACACACGAGGACTTTGCTCTGGACGGTAATCTGTTTTCTTAGGGCAGCTGAGAGAGGCCTGGCGGCCAGGGTAAATACGGCAAGCAGTAGAGGGGCTTTTGGCAGGTGGCACTGCTAGGGAAGGTTGAAAAGATCACTTCCTACACTCTGTTCCCTACCAAGAGTGAGCTGTCAATCTTGCAGGAATGAAGGTGCTCTGGAAAACAGCAGTGGGGAGAGAGCGGGCCACAAGGGAGAAACCTGAGCCACAGGTGCGTGCCTGGGATACCCCCTACTCCTGCAGGCTGGCTCACCTGGCAGAGCCCAGCAGAAAGACTGCTCCCAAGCTCACTGCTCGAAGTTCGCCATGTGGAAAAAGCAGGCCAGGACTTCTGGAATGCAACCCAGGTGTGTGTCAGCCTCTGCTTTGAGCAGACGAGCAGGCCTGCAGCAGGCAAGCTGCCATGGAGGGTGACCTGAGCCTCTAGTGGATGTAAAGCTGGGCACAGGGAAGGCCAGGTACATTATAGTCACTGGAATCATCCCCACCAGCAGGCACTCAGGACACCTCGAGGAGATGAGACAGCCAGCTAGCATATAACAGTCAGGGCTGCATAGAGCATGATAGTCAAAAGGACAATCCCCCATGCCACCATCGTGTGTGTGTCTTTTAAAAGACATTCTATCTTGTTATCCCATTTGACCTTCACCTGACCCTAGGTGGGCCTGGCAGGGCAGGGCATCACCCTTGTTTTGCAGTGGAGGAATTGGAGGCCCAGCAAAGCCACCTCTTGCCTGAGTGGGGACAGCTGGTTCAAAGAGAGCGCTTTGCCCAGCCCTCTGGACAGACACCTCTGGACCGGTCTCTGTGGTGCAGGCAGTGGTTTGCACATTTGAGTGTGCACCCAAATCAAGGGGACCATCTTCGGCCTGGTGTAGCCTGCTCCCCTCAGGTTAGGCCTGGGATTTCTGTGTGGGCCCCGGCCCCCAGCAGCAAGATGGGTGTCCAGTGATCTTAGTTCACACTGGGCTTTTCCATGGACACAAGCTTAGTCTGCATTGGCAAAGTAGGGATGATAGCTCAGCCTGTGTCTAGGGCTGCCTCAAACAGTGACGGACCCAGAGGATTTCATCTCCTTTCCCTACATGATTTGCTGGGCTCTCTAACTTGAACCCCCTGTGTAAAAAGAATGTGGTTATGGGCTGAGTTACGTCTCTTCCCCCAAATTCATGTGTTTAAGTCTGAACCCTCAGTTCCTCAGGATGTGACCTTATCTGGAAATAGGACCTTTGCAGATGTAATTAGTTAAGATGAGATTATACTAGAGTAGGGTGGGCCCCTAATCCAACATGACTGGTGTCCTTATGAAAGGGGGAAATTCAGACACAGATACACACAGACAGGGAGAGTGCCCTGTGAAGATGCAGGGAGAGGTCGGGGTGGTGCTTCTGTCAGCCAAGGAACAGCAACGGCTGCCAGCAAACACCAGAAGCACGAACGATTCTCCCTCACGGCGCTCGGAAGAAACCCACGCTGCCCAAGCTGAGCTTGGACTTTCAGCCTCCAGAATTTCCAGGCAATCAGTTTCAGTTGTTAAGACCCCCAGATTGCGGAGCTTTGTTATGGCCTTCCTGGAAGATGAACCCAGATGCTAAAAAGGCTGAAGAGTGGAAAACTGACGTCTGTGGTTAGTTTACCTTGAAAACCAACCATGAGGCCCCTTCCAGCTCTGTTCCACAGACATCGATTCTGTTTTATTCTTTGAACCAAGAGTAGTACTCCACAACTGTAAACACAGTCCACAAGTTTTCTACTCCAGACCATCTCTCTAGCAGACAGAAGGAAATATGTTTTCCTTCACCAAATCCTAACCCTACTTTGTTCTCAATAGAAATTATATTGTGTCTAAGTTTCCCAAAATGTCTCAAAAGCAAGACAAACACCCACTTCCTCTTTTGGAAACTGATGGGACCCTCTACAAATTATGTTTGGAGACATCACTCTTCCAAGCCAACTTAGAAACTCAAACTCTTGTCAACTTTCCTGGTATCCCAACTTGCTCTCAAGAGAAAACTAAAAACCCATTCACGTGAATAAAGTATAAATGACAGTCAAGAGCTTAAAGTGCTAACTGTCCTAGGTGGGGAATAAGGTCACAAAGAATGTCGGTAAAGAGGCACATGTCAGGGGTGGGAGCCCACTTTGCCTTATACACTGACCAGGTATGTAGTCCTCAATGTAAAACTCTCCCACTGGGTGGGAATTCCTCCTGGCGCGTCACTGCCAGCCTCCCTGTGGCTTTGCATCAGGTTCCACTTCCTCATGGCAGCGTGGAACGCTATTCCTGTCTCTCCAATGTCCTCACACCCCAGTGACTCCAACATCCTCTAGGACCAGGGAAGTCCGTGCAGAACCTGCCACCATCCCTGGCACCCTGACAGCCCCTTCTAAGTGACAGGAGCTTAAAGTGTAGCTTAAAGAAGCAGCTTTGGACCTGGTGGCACCTAGGGCTAAATTCTGCAGTACTCAGGTGGACCGTAAAATATGGCCGTATTATTAGACTTGATGTGTGAATGCCACTCTCCTTTTCTTTGATTGTCCTGTACCTGAAATCTACCTGCTCTAGAATTGCCTCCCTGATAATGTCTCTTTTAGCCTTACTCTTCCCCCAGAGTCTCCTATCGTTTATACAAGTCCTGGGTTATTGTTCCTCCACCCAGCATTACTTAATATATCAATTAATTTGAATGTAGGCTTTTCAGAGAGAGAATCATACGTTTATCCATTTCCCCTTCCCAGACTTTGGTGACTTACATGTAGAAGTTACTCAGTAAATATCTATTGAAGGTTAATTCAACCTGAATTTCTTGTGTTCATCTCCCCTTGTTACTTGTTTTGGTCCCCAAATCCTTCCCATTTCAGACATTTGGTCAGCCCATCAACAGAGGTTGTCTCCTAACATACACCAAATCTAGAACGTTATACAGAGCTGAGTTCCTATTAATTCAGTGACAAAAGATGTCACAGACCTTCAGAGTTGGAAGATTCTTTAGAAAGTATTTCATCCATTTCTTTAATAAGAGGCCATGTTACTCATCCAAGGCCACACAGCTGGGGAAGCAGCAGCAGGGCCTGGCAGGAAGATGTTCTGGTGGAAGTGAGGCCATTCATCATGTCCAAGAAGATGTCATCTGGGTGGCCAGTGTCGGGTGAGGAGCCAACTCATACACTCGTTGCAAGGTTCCCTCTATTCGTCCCTGGGTATTTCTGTTTAACCTGAACACCCCCTGCATAAGTCCGGGTACCTCCATCTGATCTTCTCCGTAGGTTATCCTCATGGGCAACTGGATGAGGAGCTCACCCCCAATACAACCAGGCTGCAAGGACCCCTGCTCCCACCGCTGGGTGGCAGAGACACAGCCTCCTGCCCTATCTCACAAATCCATGGATGTGACCCATGAGAGTGACTTCCATTTAAAATTTTGGGCAAATCTCAGAGATTGCTGTTTTCAACCACAGGGGAAGCTTAAAGCCAAACAGTCCTACTGGCATAGAAGTAAGCCTCATTGTTTTCTATCTGAACACATGTTTTACATCAAGAGAAGGGCTGTGGTTGGGGTAGGGAGAGCTGAAGGGAGATTCAAAGGTTCTTCAGCTCTCACAGATCTCAACCTCTTCAAAGTTTCAACCCTCAGAGCACTTAAGATGTTTCATCCCACTCAGCAGAAGTGCCTCTGCCCACACTCTCGGGTGCCATGGTGCGTGCGTGGGAACTCAGCTGTGGTCCAGAGCCAGTAAAGGAAACGGGACAGTCACCTCACTGTATTTTTCTGAGAGGATGTAATTTCTCCTTTGGGATTTGATAAGCTTCCTAAGGCACATTCACATGCACAGGGCAGGTGGGACCTGCTTGTTAATGAGGCCACATCAAGTCTCACATGGTGATGGGTATGAATGAACTCATGCTTGAAGGAATGGACAACTCCTACCTGGGACCTTGAGCAAGTGGGTGTGGGTCAGAGCCCAGAGTCAGGGCAATGGATAGGCAATGGGAAAGAGAGAGAAGGTTTGCTTTTAGTGGTAACCACTTTCTAGTCTCAGCATTCTCGACTGCAGACTGGAGATAACAATAATGTCCTTCCATGATATTTGGGGGGTTGACCAAATGAAATTTCTTGTAAAAGTGCTGGGCACAGGGCAGATGAGCATCAATTCTGTGCCCAGGAAGGGATTCCAGTGCCATTGCCAGCTCCTGATTGCCTTCTTTTGAGATGATGTATTTTCTTCAAGGCAAAGGAGCAACAAGAGGGTACCTGCAGCCTGTAGGACAATATAAGTCAAATTCTGGAGTAAAAGCGTGGCACTTAAACTGTGTGCCAAGTCATTTGTGATCAGAGGGAAACTGAAAAGTGGCATAACAGGGTGATGGGCGGGCCCAGGAGAATTCACTATGAGTCTTGGGGCCCTGCTAGCACCTCTGCTACCTTCTAGGCAGGTCATTTCACCTCCCTGACCCAACTGGGAATTCAAGAATACCACACCCATCTCTGCATTGTGGCCAGGACACCTGCAGAATAATGCAAGGGAAGAGAGCTGGAAACGACAACCTACTGGTCACATGTGTGATGCTATTTGATGTGGTTTGGCTCTGTGTCCCCCCTCAAATCTCTTGTTGAATTACAATTCCCAGTGTTGGAGGAGAGGCCTGGTGGGAGGTGAGTGAATCACGGGGGCGGACTTCCCCCTTGCTGCTCTCATGATAAAGTTCACGAGATCTGGCTGTTTGAAAGTGTGTAGCACTTCCCCCTTATCTCTCTCTCTCTCCGGCGTGAAGATGTGTTAGCTTCCCCTTTGTCTTCCGCCATGATTGCAAGTTTCCTGAGATCTCCCAGCTATAGGTCCTGTACAGCCTGTGGAACTGCAAGTCAATCAAACCTCTTTTCTTCATCAATTACCCAGTTGCAGGTAGTTCTTTATCACAGTGTGAGAATGGACTGATACATTATTGCTATTGTTAAAGGAAAACAGAAGGGGCCAGCAGGAAGAGGAGGAAGGAAAAGAGGGGAGAAATGAGGAAAGAGAGGGAAAGGAGAAAGAGGGAGGAGAGGGAAGGGGGATTGCTTTAAAAAATAATTATAAACTTTTTATTTTAGAATAGGTTTAAATTTCTAGAAAAGTTGAGAATAGTCCAGAGAGTTTCCCTAGATATTACACCCAGTTTCTCTCGTTGTTACTATCTTACATTAATGAGGTGCTTTTGTCACAATTAATGGCCAATGTTGATACATATTAACTAAAGTCACCCTTCATTCAGATTTCCTTAGTTGACCCAGCACCCTTCTTCCACCACAGAACACCATGTTACACTGAGTTGTTACATCTCCTTAGTCTTCTCTTGGCTGTGACAATTTCTCAGACTTTCCTTGTTTTTGATGACCTTGACAGTTTTGAGGAACACTAGTCAGGTATTTTGTAGAATGTCCCAACGTTGGAATTTGCCTGGTGTTTTCTTCTATGATTATTGGGAGAAGACCACAGAAGTAAAGTGCCACTTTCATCACATTCTATCGGGAACATATACTATCAACATGATGTCACGCTTCATGTTGACCATGATCGTCTGACTGAGGCAGTGTTTGTTGGACGTCTCCACTGTGAAGTTTCTCCCCCTGCCCCCTCTCCACACTGTACGCTTTGAAAGGAAGTCACTGTGTGCAGCCCATACTTAAAGCGGGGGGAATTATGCTCCACCTCCTTGGGGGTGGAGTATTACATAAATGACCTGAAGTTCCACCGCACTCTGGAGATGTGCCTATTCTCTGCCATTTACTTATTCATATGTATATGATTAAATAGATACATAAATGTAAATCAGTATGGAGTCACGCAGATTTTTTTTCTACTTGGGTTATTTATAAACCAATACTACTTTGTTGCTCAAATTGTTCCAGCTTTGGCCATGGAAAGCTTTTTCAAGTGGTCACTGTGTCCGCTTGACCTGTGTGTTACTGTTTGTTCTTCTGAGCACGTTCTCACTTTCTGGCCCTGTAAAATGCTCCTCCAGGCTCATCTTGTACATTCCCCGCCTGTCCTAGAATCAGCCATTTCTCCAGGAAGGCTGAGTGCCTTTTATCAAATGGTGTTAAGAACAGCGCGGGCAGCGGCAGCAGCGTTGTGACGTCAGGGCGTTGGGGCAGCTCCTGTGACAGACGGAGCTGGAGTGGTGGGGCGGTGGCAGAGTCTGGCGCCCGGGAGAGTGGAATGATTCTTACTTGTTGAATATCTTCTGGTTACTAGTTGGATTCATTTGTAAAAGAATCATTTTCCTCTGTGTGAAAGACACTTAGAGGCATATTTAAATTATAAGTCCACGGATCAAAAAGCTTTTTGATTTCCCAAAGGGGGGACATATCACTATGTCAGATAAGCTTGACATGACAGCCGAGATGGTGCTGTCCCAGAGACGACGAGATGAACTCAATCGAGCTATAGCAGATTATCTTCGTTCAAATGGCTATGAAGAGGCATATTCAGTTTTTAAAAAGGAAGCTGAATTAGATATGAATGAAGAATTAAAGTAGGCTGGAGTTTTGGGAAAAAAAAATGGACTTCTGTTATTAGATAACGAAAGAAGGCTATGGAATTAGAATCAAAGTTAAATTAAGCAAAAGAAGAATTGATGTCAGGTGGACCTCTTGGTCAGAAACAAGACCCAAAAGAATGGGTATTTTCCACCAGAAAAATATGCATTGAGTGATGACAGGAGTCCAGTCACTCGAGTCCTTTTCCATCCTGTGTTCAGTGTTATGGTCTCTGCTTCAGAGGATGCTACAATTAACATGTGGGATTATGATACTGGAGATTTTGAACGAACTCTTAAAGGAAGGACATACAGACTCTGTACAGGATATTTCATTCGACCACAGTGGCAAGCTTCTGGCTTCCTGATCTGCAGCTATGACCATTAAACTCTGGGATTTTCAGGACTTTGAATGCATCAGAACCATGCACGGCCAAGACCACAATGTTTCCTCAGTAGCCATCATGGCCAGGGGAGATCATACAGTGTCTGCCTCAAGGGATGAAGCTATAAAAATGTGGGAAGTGCAAACTGGCTACTGTGTAAAGACGTTCGCAGGACACAGAGAATGGGTACATATGGTACAACCAAATCAAGATGGCACTCTGATAGCCAGGTGTTCCAATGACCAGACTGTGTGTGTATGGGTCATAGCAACAAAGGAATGCAAGGCTGAGCTCCGGGAACATGAGCATGTGGTAGAATGCATTTCCTGGGCTCCAGAAAGCTCATATTCTTCCATCTCTGAAGCAACAGGCTCTGCGACTAAAAGAAAAAGTGGTAAACCTGGGCCATTCTTGCTGTCTGGATCCAGAGACAAGACTATGACGATATGGAATGTCAGTACTGGCATGTGCCTTATGACCCTCGTGGGTCATGATAACTGAGTACGTGGAGTTCTGTTCAATTCTGAGGAAAGTTTGTTTTGAGTTGTGCTGATGACAAGACCGTATGCCTATGGGATCACAAGAACAAGCAATGCATGAAGACCCTCAATACGCGTGAACACTTTGTTACCTCCTTGGATTTCTGAAGACGGCACCCTGTGTGGTCACTGGCCGCGTAGATCAAACAGTAAAAGTGTGGGAGTGCCGTTGATTGCGTCTCATTCGGCCCCTGCTCCCTCTTTTCCTCTGGATGCACTCTGATGATACCATGGTTACCCCATTGAGCGCTGTTTAAATAAATATTGTTCTTTCATGTAAATTATTCTGGATGTAGATTGAGCTTATTAAATGTTACACACAAAGTAAAAAAAAAAAAAAGAACAGCATTAAAACCTAAGACGTAAACACTAGATGTGCTCATTGATACTGGGATGACACTTCTTCAGGCCCTGTCAGGAGGCAGAACAAGGAAATATATACCAACCCATATCTGTAAGTATATTGTACATATCCATCTGCATCTATTTTGAGCTGAACTCGATTCCATGTTGATGTCCCCAACACTAACCACTGTCATATGAATCACTGCAGCCTCCCCTGCTTGCTTGTCTGTAGCATCCCCTCCAACAAGGAGAAACCTGGCTCCCACCATCCTCCATCCAGTGACTTCACATTTCAGAGTGCGTGACTAGTGGCTTCAGAATTTACATCCTTTTGGGAAAGAGCTTTATCTACTAGAATACAGGGTTGTGAATAGTTCCTTATGTTTTTAGTCTTACAGTCTCCACTCACTTCCAATGCCACTTGGTCAGCACGTTTTCCTCCCACCCCTTCAGTGGAGTTATTTTATACATTTGTAATACAGATAGTCTTCTGTCATATTCAGCATCCCATCTTGGAATCCCCCAACATCTTTAATTATTTTTTTAAATTTGTGTATGTTCAGTTTCATTCTTTGTGATGTAAAATTCCATGGGTTTTGAAAAATGCAGTGTTGTGTATTCACCACCACAGTATCATACACAATAGTTTTACAATTCTAAAAAAAAATCTCATGTGCTTTCCCGACTCTACTCTTCCCTCTCTCCAGGCCCCTGGAAACCACTGATCCATTTACCATCTCTATAGTTCTACCTTTTCTAGAACATAATATAAATGGATAAGCTTTTTTCAGTAAACAATAGGCATTTAAGTTTTATCTATGTTTTTACATAGCCTGATAGTTCATTTATTTATATCTCCAAATAGTATTCTTTTATATGCATGTACTATAGTTTATTAATCTATTCACCTACTGAAAGACATCCTGGTTTTCCAGATTTTGGCAATTATGAATAACGTTGCTACACACATTTGCATGCAGGTATTTTGTGGATGTAGTTTTCAACCAGTTGGGTAAACATCTAGGAGTATGCTTGCTGATTCATACAGTAAAATAATGTTTAACTTTTTAAGAAACTTCCAAACATATCTTTTAAAATAGCTGTACTATTTTGCCTTCCCACCAGAAATGAATGTGGGTTCTTATTCTTCTAAATTCTCACAGCAATTGGTATTGTTGGTTTTTTTGTATACTAGCCATTCTAATAGGTGTGTCATGAAAGCTCACTGTTGTATTCATTTGCATTTCTTTAATGACAGATGATGTTTCACATGTTTATTTACCATTTGTAAGGTGTGTATATATATACACACATATATGTACAAATGTGTATGTCACATGTATACACACACACACAAATATCATCTTTGGTGGTGATTTGGAGGTGTCTGTTCAGATTTATTCATTTTTTTTCAATTGGATTACTTATTCTCTTTTTGTTGACTTTTAAGATTTCTTAAAATATTTTGGATACAAGTTTCTTATCAGGTTCATGTTCTGCAAATATTTCTTCTCAGTCTGCAGCTTGTGTTTTCATTATCTTAACAGAATCTTTCATAGAGTGGAAGTTTTTAATTTTAATAAAGTCCAATTTCTCTATTTTTTTTCTTTCATGGTTCATGCCTTTGGTCGTGTATCTAAAAATTTCTCACCAAACCCAAGGTCACATAGATTTTCTTCTTATGTTTTCTTCTATAAGTTTTATAAATGTGTGTTTTAAATTTAGGTTTATGATCCATTTTGAGTTAGCTTTTGTGTAAGTTGCAAGTTCTGTGTCCGATTCATTTAGCCTATGAACATCCAATTGTTCCAGCACCATGTGATGAAAAGACTTCACTTTCTCCATTGAGCTGCCTTTGCGCCTCTATCAAAAGTGAGTTTATTATATTGTATGGGTGGGTCTATTTCTGGCCTCTCCATTTGTTGATTTATATGTCCTTTTTTTTTTTTTTTTTTTTGCCAATACCACACCGTCTTGATTATTATAGCTTTATAGTAATTCTTGAAATGAAGGACTCTGAGTACTCCAACTTTGATCTTCTTCTTCAGTATTGTGTTAGCTGTTCTAGGCCTTCTGCTTGTTTATATGAATTTTTTTTTTTTTTTTTTTTTTTTGAGACGGAGTCTTGCTCTGTCGCCCAGGCTGGAGTGCAGTGGCCAGATCTCAGCTCACTGCAAGCTCCGCCTCCCGGGTTTATGCCATTCTCCTGCCTCAGCCTCCCGAGTAGCTGGGACTACAGGCACCCGCCACCTCACCTGGCTGGTTTTTCTGTATTTTTTAGTAGAGAGGGGGTTTCACTGTGTTAGCCAGGATGGTCTCGATCTCCTGACCTCGTGATCCACCCATCTCGGCCTCCCAAAGTGCTGGGATTACAGGCCTGAGCCACCGCGCCCAGCCTGTTTATATGAATTTTAAAATCAGTTTATCAATATTTAAAAAATAACCTGCTGGGATTTTGAATTGGATTGCTCTGATTACCTTAGAAATACTTCACATCTTAACAGTACCAAGTCTTCCAGTCGATAAGCAGGGACTGTCTTGCTGTTTATTTAGATTAGTTTATTTTGCCACTATTGTCTAGCTTTTTGCATAGTTTCCATACAGATTGTGTCAAATTTATAACTAAATACTGATTTGGGGGGATGCTATTGTAAATGGTAATGTAATTTTCATTTCAAATTCTGATTATTCATTGTATATAGAAAAGCAATTGACTTTGGTATATTTTCTTTGTATGCTGTGTCCTTGTTATACTCACCTTTTCCAATGAGGTTTTCACCTTTTTGTGTGTGTGTAGATTATTTGGTATTTCCTGCATAGACAATGTATCTACTAATAAAGACCATTTTTATTTCTTTTTGTCCAGTCTGTATATCTTTCTTTTAATTCTTTTTCTTATTGCTGTAGCTGGGACTTCCAGTATGATGTTCAATAGGAGTGGTGAGAGAGGACATCCTTGCCTTATTCCTGATTTTAGGGGGAAAGCGCCCAGCCTCTCACCAATAAGTGTGGTGTCTAGTGCAGGCTTTTTGTACATGTTCTTTATCAAGTTGAAGAAATCCCCTCTGTTTCTAGTTTGCTGAGAGATTTCATTGTAGATAGGTATTGATTTGTTTCAAATACTTTCTCTGTATCAGTTGATATAGTCATGTGATTTATCTTCTTTAGCCTATTGATGTGGTAAATTACATTGATTGTTGAATGTCAAACCAGTTTTGTATACATGGAATAAATCCTGCTTGGTTATGGTATATAACATTACTAAATATGATTCAATAATATTTTTAAAGATTTTTTTGTGTCTATGATTATGAGAGATACTGGTCTGTAGTTGTTCCTTTCTTAAAATGTCTTTACCAGGTTTTAGTGTTAGGGTAATATACTGTGCTATGGTCTGAATGTTTGTGTTCCCCCAAATTCATATGTTGGAATTCTAACTTCCAAGGTGATTGTATTAAGAAGTGGGGCCTTTGGGAAGTACCTAGATCATGAGGGTGGAGCCCTTATGAATCGGTGATCCCTTATAGAAGAGACGGAAGTGCCCTTATAGAAGAGGCCTAAGAGAGACTCCTCATGCCCTCCACCATGTGAGGACACAGCTAGAAGAAACCATTTATGAAGCAGAGAGTGGTCCCTCACTGGACACCAAACCTGCCAGAGTCTTGCTCATGGACTTTCCAGCCTTCAGAATTGTGAACAATAAATTTCTATTGTTTATGAGCCACCCAGTTGTGTGGTGTTTTGTTACAGCAGCCTAAATAGACTAAGATAACTGACCTCATAGAATGAGTTTGGAACCATTGCCCCTGCCTCTATTTTTTGGAAGATATTGTGGAGAATTGTTATTATTTCCTCTTTAAGTGTTCTATTGAATGTACCAGTGAAACTATCTGGGCATAGTGCTCTCTTTTCTGGAAGGTTTTAAATTATTCAATCTCTTTGAATATAAGACTACTCTCCTTTGGGGAGTTTTGATAGTTTGTGTCTTTGAAGGAGTTGTTTCACTTCACCTTAGTTATATTTATGAAGTTGTTTGTTGTATTACTTAATTAACCTTTTGATGTCTATGGGATCTGTTGTGGTGCCCTCTCTTTTGTTTCTAATGTTAATAATGTGTGTCTTTTCTCTCTTCATTGGCCTGACTAAATGTTTATCAATTTTATTGATCTTTTCCAAGAACCAGCTTTTGTTTTATTGATTTTTCTCTGCTGTTTTCTTGTTTACAATGTTATTAATTTCTGTTCTAATTTTTATTACTTATTTTCCTTGCTTTAGGCTTAAATTAAATTAGGCTTCTTTCTTTAGTTTCTTAAGATGGAAACCTGAATGATTGACTGTATATCATTTTTTTCTAATAAATATATGTGTTTAACACTATAAATTCCCATTGTTTTGTTTTTTGTCACTATAGGTTAATTTGCATTTTTAGAAATTCTATGTAAGTAAAATCTTACTGCTTGTGTGTTTTTTCCTCTGCTTTCTTTCACTCAGCAAAATTGTTCTCAGATTCATCCGTATCCTTGCATGGATCAATAGTCTTTCTTTTCCTTCTTTTTTAGATAGAGTCTCACTCTGTCACCCAATCTGGAGTGCAGTGATGTAATCACAGCTCACTGCCACCTTGACCTCTTGTGCCCAAGCAATCCTCCCACCTCAGCCTCCTGAGTAGCTGGGACTACAGATGTGCACCTCCACACTCTGCTAATTTTTTTTTCTTTTTTTCTTTTCCTTTTTTTTTTTTTTTTTTTTTTTTTTTGAGATATAGTCTCTCTGTTACCCAGGCTGGAGTGCAGTGGCGTGATCTCAGCTCACTGCAACCTCCACCTCCTGGGTTCAAGCAATTCTCCTGCCTCAGCCTTCCCAGTAGTTGGGATTACAGGTGTGTGCCACCACGCCTGGCTAATTTTTTTGTATTTTTAGTAGAGATGGGGTTTCACCATGTTACGCAGACTGGTCTCAAATTCCTGAGTTCACGTGATCTGCCCCAACCTCCCAAAGTGCTAGGATTACAGGTGTGAGCCACTGCCCAGCTGTCTGCTTCTTCTTATTACTTGATAGTACTCCATTATATGGATGTGCCTCAGTCCATTTATCTGTTGCTGTACCTTTTGGATCATTTTCAGTTTTAAGTGATTGAAAATAAAGCTGCTATTAACAATCATGTAAGAATATTTTGTGGACATATGCTTTCATTTCTCTTGAGTAAATACCTAAGAATGGAATGGCTGAGTAATATAATAAATGTATGTTTACCTTATAAGAAACTGCCTATCTGTTCTACAAAGTGGAGGTACCATTCCATTCATATCAGCAACATATAAGAGTTCCAGTTCCTCCACATCCACACCAACACTTGGTGTGGTCAGTATTTTTATCTTTAGACATTGTAATCCATGTGTAATAGTATCTCATTGTTGTTTAACTTTGCATTCCCCTAGTTACTAATGGCATTGTGCTTATTTTCCATCCATACATCTTCTTTGGTGAAACAGATGTTCAATTTTTTTTGTTCCATTTATAAAATTGGATTGTTTCCTTACTGTGATTTTGAGAGTTTTAAAAATTTTCTGGATTCAATTCTGTTTTCAGATACGTGATTCGCAAAATGTTCTCCTAGTCTGTGGCTTATCTTTTCATCCTCTTAATGGTGTCTCTACCACAAAGTGGAAGTTCTTAAATTTTATTAAGTTCAATTTATCAATTTATTTATGTGTCTTGCTTTTGCTCTTATATCTAAAATGTATTTGCCTAACTCAAAGTCTCAAGGATTTCTCCCATATTTTCTTGTAGAATTTATATAGTTGTACCTTCTAAAATTAGGTCTATAGTCAATATTGAGTTAACTTTTATATAGGGTGCAAAATATTCTTTCAAGTTCAGTTTTTCATCCATGTGGATATTCAATTGTTTCAGAATCATTTATTCAAAGAGTACCCCTTTTTCCACAGAGCTATCTTTGCACCTTTATTGAAAATCAGTTGTCCATATATATGTAGGTCTATTTCCAAAACATGTATTTTGTTCTATTGATTTATTTGTCCATGTATATGCCACATTGTTTTCTATTCCTGGAACTTTATAATAAGATCTGAAATCACGTAATGTTAATCCTCCAACGTTTTCTTCTTTTTCAAAATCGGTTTGGCTTTTCCAGATCTACTGTGTTTTCGTTTGAATTTTAGGATCAGTTTGTCAATCTCTACAAAACAAAATACTATGTATCGATTTTGAAAAGAAGTACTATCCTGACAATATACTCTTCTGACCCTGAATGTGGTATGCTATTTAGGTTTTATTTAATTCCTCTCAGGAATACTTTGTAGTTTTCAGTATACAGGTCTTCCCCATCCTTTGACAGGTTTATCCTAAGTATTTTATATTTCTGATATTATTATAAATGGCACTCTATTTCACTTTCTGACTGTTCGTTGTTAATCATATAAATGCAATTGATTTTTTAAATATTGACCTTACAGTTTGTACCCTTTCTAAATTCACTTATTAGTTCTAGTATCTTTTTGTAGAGTCACATATTTTTGCCATTTGTTTTGTTTTGTTTTATGAAAGAGGATATATGTGGTCTCTATTGGCCTTAATTGGAAATTGGGAGGATATGCTTTTTAAAAGTATATCTTTTTTTTGTTTGTTTTGGTGAGACAGAGTCTCACTCTTTTTGCCAAGGCTGGAGTGCACTGGCGCGATCTGGGCTCACTGCAACCTCTACCTCCCAGGTTCAAGCGATTCTCCTGCCTCAGCCTCCCAAGTAGCTGGGATTACAGGCACCCACCACCATGCCCAGCTAATGTTTTTGTATTTATAGTAGAGATGGGGTTTTACCATGTTTGGCCAGGCTGGTCTCAAACTCCTGACCTCAGGTGATCTACCCACCTTGGCCTCCCAAAGTATTGGGATTATAGGTATGAGCCACTGCGCCCAGCCCTAAAAGTGTATCTTTCTAAGGTCAGTTAGCTCATAGATGGAGTGGTTATTTGAAATCAGGGCATGGAGGCAGCAAGAGCCAGCAGGCATGGAAACAGTGAGTCTGGTCTACTCTGGCAGTGACCCATAAGAGGATAATTCTTAGAACACTCTGCCCTAGTAATGAGAGCAAGATATGTGAGGACTGGCTTGGGAGTAACTTCTGTGGATGAGAGTATTAAACCCCATGATGATTTAGTGTCCATCCTTAAGGGCTGCTTGCCAAAGTGTGAGACACCCATGTAATGGGATACTCTGCAGTCACTAAACCAGATGGCAAAAAGGTCATTGGCATGGAAAATGCTTGTGGGTTGTTACTATATTAGTTTCCTAATGTTGCATTAAATACATAGTCATGAATATGGTTGCTTTTTGTAAGCGTAGGTTCTGAGGCTTAGGCACGGAATGTTGGGGGTGATATTTAAAGTTCTGCCTTTATACAATTGCCAAATAAAAATTGGCATGATTCAAAACACTATGTGCAATAGAGTAACATTTTTATAAGAAAAAATGTGTGTACAGTAAAAATTACTGTCAGTGTTTGTTCTTTACCCTCTAAAATATTTTACTATAAACATGTATCACTAGGATACTGTGAGCAGCTTACATGAAACCTAAACTGATACAAATCCATTTGTATGGTGGAACTCAAGGTGCGTCTTCCCATAGACACAATGTTTTTGGGGTGATTGGAGCCCTATGACGTTCCACAAAAGATTTTAATAATAAGACTCTATGCCCCAGGCCTTATTTCTAGTGGGCAGTAGTTTCAAGTTCAATTCAAGATGCCAGGAATAAATGGCTGTGTCCCCCTCATTTACCCACCCATGAAGAGGCATCAGTGGGTAAGGTGGCTGGTGACCAGGAGCTGTTCACATCACATCGACATAAGAAAATGCCACATCCTATGTTCACAAGAATGTATGTTCCACTCTAGGCGAGGAGGGGCACAGCCGCCTCACAGCTGCTGCACACTGGGGCTGGCCTCTTCATAGGCATGTCTGTGTGTGTCTGCGTGTGTGTGTGTATGCATGTGCAAAAATGTGTACGCATGAGCGCACGAGGGGACACATCATTATGCACATGTGTGTGTGGCAGGTGATCTGAGTTAATTTATGTTGTCTCTTTTCCCAGAAGAAAAGAGTCCACCAAGAGAGTTTTTGTTTGAGAGTATAGGTTTTATTGCAGATATCTTGAGACGTCTTTGAGAGGGTTTTCTCTCCCTGTCCTTACCTCTCCCCTCTCTCGCCTCCCATTCTCTCCAGCCTCACTGTGCAGTTGGTGACTGATTACATAAACTGTGGAGCATCCGCTCCATAGAGTCCTACTCAGCAAGGAAAGGGGGCATTGGATAATGACGTGCCCAACAGTGTGGATAAATCTCCAGAGACTGATGCTGAGCAAAAAAGACATACATACCATGAGTCTATTATTCTTGAAATGACAACATTATAAAAATGAAGAACAGATTATTGGTTGCCAGAGATTAAGGAGAAGAGGATGGTAGGAGGTATGGCTATAAAAAGGCAACAAGAGGAACCCTGTGGTGATGGATACACAGACCCTACATATGGGATAAGATTGCATGGAACTAAACACACATGCATGGGTGCACGCACACAATGAAGACAAGTAAAAGTGTATCAATGCCAATATTCTGGCTGTGCTATTATACTATCATATAAGATGTTATCTTTAGGGGAAACTGGATAAAGGGCACACAATGTTTTTCTGATTTCCTACAACTGCAGAAGAATTTACAATGATCTCCAGATTAAAAAACTTAATTTTGGCCTGGGCCTGGTGGTTCACACCTGTAATCCCAGCACTTTGGGAGGCCAAGGCAGGAAGATCACTTGAGACCAGAAACTTGAGACAAGCCTGGGCAACATAGTAAGAAGCTATCTCTACAAAAGTAACAAAAATTAGCCTGATGTATTGGCGTGTGCCTCTGGTTCCAGCAACTTGAGAGGCTGAGGTGGGAGGGTTGCTTAAGCCCGTGTGGTTGAGGCTACAGTGAGCCATGTTTGAGCCACTGAACTTCAGCCTGGGTGGGAAAGTGAAACCCTGTCTCAAAAAAAAAAAAAAAAAAAAGATAATTTTTTTTTTTTTTTTTTAGAAAAAAAGCTTAATTTTTAAAAAGTAAAGACAGAAATAAAGATTTTTCTCAAATAAAAACTGAGGGAATTCCTAGCAAGTAGATCTATCTTAAGGACAGCTTTGCAGAAGCTCTTCAGGCAGAAGGAAAACCTTATCAGTCAGAAACTGGGGTCGGCATCAGGCAGAGACGCAGGGCAGAGAAAGCATAAATGAAGGTAAAATAAGATTGTTTGTTTTCCTTATTCTTTTTTTATTTAATTCATTTTTTATTGAGGTAAAATATACATATATAATTTACCATCTTTACCATTTTAAGTGTATCATTCCATGGTAATAAATACATTATGCTCCTTTTTTTCCCTACTTCCCCTACTCGCTTCTCCTTTATAGTCCCTATTCTTCATCGATCTAAATTACTAATTATCGTTTTGCAGCTTTATTCCTACGTTTTGGAGCTAATTTTTGTTCAAGTGTCAAGCATATTTTTTTCTTGCAGACCTGGGGCAGGCCTTATACCCATGGGTGGGTGGCTGGAAGGGCCTGAAAAGAACCCTGATGACACATGGTTCTCCCAGGGTGCCCCTGCCTCTCCCAGCCATGGACTCCAGTCTCTCTGAGAAGCCATAAGCTTTTGTTAGAGGGGACCACAGATGCCCTTGGCATGTGGGTGTTGTCTAGGGCTATGGGTGCGAGTGACAGATGAAAGGGCATTGGAGTCAGTCCAACATGAGTCCAAATCCCAGCTCTGCCTCTTAGCAGCTATGTGATCTTGGGCAATTTACTTAACCTCTCTGGTCTCCAGTCTCATATGCAATAATACTTTCAGGGTGGCGGTTGTCAGTTACAGGACCTAACACATGGGATAGATGCCATCACATAATGGATGCTGTTCATTTCCTTCCCTATTACGATATGTATCACTGTTCCTTCCAGTGAGTAGACAGTTGCCACACTCATATAGGAGACTCCATTCCTCATCAACATTCATAGGTAAGAGCTGCAGTGCTCCATCTTTTCCTGAGAGTTTATTCTCTGCAGGGAGGAAAACATAACTATCACTTCTCAGTTGTCCTCCAAACTTAGGTGAGGATCAAGTTTTGTAGGAGGTCTTGCAGCTTAAGAAAACAGATCTAAATCCAAACAGCCTGATGAAACAATAACCCCACCTTCTCCCATTCCCTAAATCCCCTTGAGAGCAGGGGCATTGTGTTGCCTTCCTGGTGGTTCCCAAAGCTAGACATCTGGACTTTAATGCAATTCCACAGTCCATTCTTTGTCCAGCAGTCAAAATTGTGTCTTTAGACATTTAAAATAAGTTAGCAAGGCTTGAAAAGCCCCCATGCCTGACCCAGCCTCCTGTCTCTCCACTCTCCCCGTGGCTTACACTGCCCCAGCCACGCTCATCTTTCTGTTTCTCAACTTGACAAACTCATTCCACCTCAGGACCTTTGCACTAGTTGGTCCTGCTGCCCGGAAGGTTCTGCCCCTGATCTGAGCATGCAAGCCCTTCATCATCTTGTCCCAGTTCCAAGACTGCCCCAGCAGGCAGCCTTCCCCGAACATTGTTGAAAGCAGAACCCCTCCCTCCTCCTCCCTTGGCAGCCCTCTTAATTTCTCCCTGTTTGCCCCACAGCATTCACCACAGTCTAAAACCACCTCACTCACTTACATGCTTACTTGAGTTTTCTCCATTTCCTCCTTCAGAAACATCAGTTCCATGGGACAAGAGACTATGACTGAGAAATCCCTGGTGCCCTGATCTAGGCCCAGCACTCAATGTGGGTGAGTCCCACTATCTATTTATAAGTGAATGACTGTCCCTTCCCTCCCTGGCATAGGGACTCACACTCTGCAACAGCAACTCTGGTCCCTCACCCCCCTGGAGAGCTATTTGTGGATCCCAAGCCATTCCCAGACCACATAGCTGGTAGCTGGCACAGGGGGAAGCATGCCACGGTCCAGTGACCCCAGACAGTCATTTAGGATGTGATATGGTTTGGCTGTGTCGCCACCCAAGTCTCAACTTGAATTGTATCTCCCAGAATTCCCACGTGTTGTGGGAGGGACCTGGGGTGAGGCAATTGAATCATGGAGGCTGGTCTTTCCTGTGTTATTCTCGTGATAGTGAATAAGTCTCACGAGATCTGATGAGTTTATCAGGGGTTTCCACTTTTGCTGTTTCCTCATTATTCTCTTGCCACTGCCATGTAAGAAGTGCCTTTCATCTCCTGCCATGATTCTGAGGCCTCCCCAGCCATGTGGAACTATAAATCCAATTAAATCTCTTTTTGTTCCCAGTTTCAGGTATGTCTTTATCAGCAGCAAGAAAATGAACTCATACAGGATATTAGCCCCAAGGATAACATTTTTGCAAGCTGGCAGACCTGGGCAGGAGATGCTTTTCTTTTCTTCTTTTTTTTAATTTTTATATTATATAAAGATGGGTCTCACTATGTTGTCCCCAGGCTGGTCTTGAACTCCTGGGCTCAAGCGATCTACCACTTGGCCTCCCAAAGTGCTGGGATTATATGCATGAGCCACTGTGCCTGGCCATGAAGGTTCTGAATAAGGAGTAACAGGGCATGTCTCCACTCATATACAGCCATGTATCCTGATTGCTTGCGATTAGGGAGCAGTGCTAATTCAGCAGACACCAAGGCAAAGAAATTGCACCTAGGGAAGATATACTTCTTATTCTCTGTATCCCATGTCACCCCCATCCCCTCTAGCTGAGATGCACCCCACGCTCCCAGCAGCCCTCATGCTGAGGAATAAGCAACTCAGCCGCCTGTCCCGCATCCTGCCGAGCTGCAGCCAAGACCAGAGGGACTTTCCCCGCCCCCACCATACATGCGCGTCTATCCACAGAGGAACATCTATCAGGGGCTCCTGGAGAGAAATGACTACTCCATAAAGATTTCATTTTTGTTGGAGTCTATCCACAGCTCTATATAGTCATAAAAATTCAATAGGAAACTTCCATAAAAAAAGAGGCATAATTAAAAAGAAATAGGGACAGCTCCAGCAGAGGTTGAAGACTGAAGACCAAGAGGCCCAGCACAGACAGGGGAATTTTATGAGCTATCAAAGAAAGAAAAACACACCACACAGAAAATGCACACAGTAGAGATGGTCCTGCCACTTTGAGTGAGGTGAGCCGACCAGACCGGGGTGCTGGTCTCTGAAGATGGGGGCAGGCACTCAGGCCCAGTGCCACACAGTAGCGCTCAAGAAATACTGCAGCTCCAAGTACTGGGAGCCAGTGGGGTGTCAAGTCTCCACTGTCGGACAGCCCTGCCCTTGTTGGATCCACAGAGGTCTGAGGCTCAGGACAAAGATAACCCTCTGAAATTTCATGACCTGACGAGCTGAATTGTTACCCCAGTGGTCATGGGGCTGGAGAAAGAGCTTTTAACTAACCTCTGGGAGACTGGATCCTTAGCCAACATTCAATCAAAACACTCAGCTTCAAGGTACCAACTTGCTTTTCATTAGACTATTTTTCTTTTTGTTTTGTTTTGTTTTGTTTTGCTTTGTTTTTGTTTTTGTTTTGAGATGGAGTCTCGCTCTGTTGCCCAGGCTGGAGTGCAGTGGCACAATCTTGGCTCACTGCAAGCTCTGCCTCCTGGGTTCATGCCATTCTCCTGCCTCAGCCTCCCGAGTAGCTGGGACTGC
This sequence comes from Piliocolobus tephrosceles, assembly GCF_002776525.5. Lineage (NCBI taxonomy): Eukaryota > Metazoa > Chordata > Mammalia > Primates > Cercopithecidae > Piliocolobus > Piliocolobus tephrosceles. The sequence continues at coordinate 94,142,194 of NC_045448.1, read as the reverse complement.
AGCCGCCTGCTACCACGCCTGGCTAATTTTTTTGTATTTTTAGTAGAGACGGGGTTTCACTGTGTTAGCCAGGATGGTCTCGATCTCCTGACCTCATGATCCACCGGCCTCACCCTCCCAAAGTGCTGGGATTACAGGCGTAAGCCACCATGCCTGGCCTCATTAGACTATTTTGTGATTACAAATACAATAGATGTTCATTGTAGAAATTTTGGAAATACAGAAAAGCAAAATGAGGATTAAAATTGACTGTCATCTTTCAACCTATCTATATGCATCTATCACCTTGACATTTTTGTTTCTCAATCTTTGGAAAAATACAGGTCATAAAGAAGAAAATAAGAAAATAACAGGGTTGGATACTGGAAATCTGGGCAGGATAAGGGGAAAACTGCCATCCAAAGCAAACCAGAGACACAAAAAGGCTGAGTTGTGGACAAAGTTTAGTGGTTACAGAGCAATCCTGCCCATCAGAATCCCAGGTAGCTCATAGGAGAAACTGAGGCTTAAACAATGGGGGTGGGAAGGGAAGAAATGCAGAGGGATCCTCGGGGTTTTACAACCAAAAAGAAACAGTAAGGTTTGATCACCTCTCTGCAAAGCCCATGAGTATGTGTACATTTCTGTCTCCATTTCCAAATTCGACACAGTCAGTGATGATGGCGGCCTCCGGAGTCAGCACCCTCTGCCCCATCTAAGCTATAACTGTGGTGGTGAGACCCACGTTTCTGGAGATGGGGTCACTGCTTTACCTGCAATACTGGAGGCTGGGAGTCATGAGCCCTTAGGGGTCATTCCTAAAGAGAACAGGGAGCCCCAGATATCCATAAACATAATTTCACAATTGGGAAGAGGCAGCTCTTGTTATTGCTACTATCTTGTTATATCACCATCATCACCATCATCATCATCATCATCATCATCATCATCATCATCATCACGATGATGCTGAAGATGGCAATCACAGTAAGTCAGCAGTGCCTTAGACCAGGGCTGAACCACCTCTTCGGGTATAAGAGAGATTTAGAACACAATAAAAAGTGCTTTCCAGTGACTTTTTTTCCAGTAAAACATAGCTATGTTGAGTCTTAAGGGGGAAGATTTGACTCATCTTATGACTTAAGAGTTCCTAATTTTTGGATAGAGGATCATCTATGGGGAATCTGGCATACCTTTTATAATGTGACCCTTGGCTCATGCCTGAGAAGTAGCCCAAAGTAGCCTTCTGGTTCCTCCTGCAAGCAGGCACAGCCCACCACTGAGTAGTTCACCCACGGGATTCCTGGGGCACTTGCTACTGGGAGTAAGGGAAACATAACCAGGTGCAAAGCAGGTGAGGGACAGGGACAGGCCAGAAGTGCCTTTCCTAGGGCTGCTGTGTGTTCTACTCCTGTGGGATGTGAGCTCTGTGGGGCAGGGTGGACTCTTGCTTACCTGTGTCCCCACTTTCACCATGGCCATGGGCTCACTAGTGCAAATAAATATTTTTAAAACATGTTTAGCTAGATGGACTTTCAGTAATAGAAAGAACTCTGGAGAAGGTTCAAGTGAGCCTGCTCTTTCCCTGCTTTTGAAATAAAAAGACCAAAGCCTGGGCAGATGGGGAAGCCCAAGGACAAGTGGAGGCCACCTGCAGAGGCCACAGACGACCCAGCCCAAGGTGCCTTATGGCTCACATCAAAGAAACCTGTCCAGGATGAAGGCCACTCTGTGCATTTTCTTATTCCATAGAAAGCTAAGAACTTGCTAGGAAGATGGGGGAAAAAAGCCTTCCTAGGTTTGTAGAAAGGAAATTTCAGGGAAAGTGGTTCTAAGATGCTCCTGAATTAGTCCTGATGGAGTTTTCCAGATCCCAAGAGTGTGGACTCTGGAACTAGATATCCTTGGAGCAGATGGAAGTCCCCTATTTGTTAGTTAGGCCTTAGAAGGACGCTTCAGTTCTCTGAACCTCCATCTGGGCATCTCCATCCCAGGTCGCAGCAGTAGCCACCTCGGTAGCTCATCTCAAAGATCACGAGATCCCTCAAGCAAAACTCCTGGAAGGGTGCCTGGCAGACAATTCCTGCTCAATAAAGGTTGACCACCATTGCTATTATTTCATTGCCCCTCACCCTCCAAGAAACAATCTTCTCCTGGAACTGTTTGGGATTGCCAAGACAAGTAGGAGGAATCAAACTCACCCAATCACTTGACACTCATTGTTTCAAGCCTGTGTCAAAATTGGCAAGCAGTGGCGTCAGCCCTCAGGGGAGGGAGACTGGCCATCAGACAAGGGATGGGGAGGGGGTTGCACTCGAAATTGTTTATGATGTGCATATATTCATTTTCAAAAAAGCAGTTATAACAAAGGAATGCTGATGCTAGTAATGAAAAATAATTATACAGATATTTTATAAGTTAAAAGACAATATAGGGACACAAACCACAGTCTGGTAAATACATCTGCCCTGAATCCCAACACTCCTTCCTGGGCACAGGGACAAGAATTGTGTGTCTTTGGGTCCAGCAAGCAAAGCAAAGCAAAGGTCTGGGGCTGTGAGGGGCAGAGCTGGGAAGAAGGGGAAGGTAAATTCAGGCTTTCCTCTCACCTTACTAATAAAGACATTGGAATCTCTTTTTTTTTTTTTTTTTTTTTTTTTTTTTTTTGGTGGTGTTGTTTTT
>NC_045448.1:94097254-94139433 GCF_002776525.5 Piliocolobus tephrosceles | reverse complement strand
GCTCTGTCGCCCGGGCTGGAGTGCAGTGGCCGGATCTCAGCTCACTGCAAGCTCCGCCTCCCAGGTTTATGCCATTCTCCTGCCTCAGCCTCCCGAGTAGCTGGGACTATAGGCGCTCGCCAACTCGCCTGGCTAGTTTTTTGTATTTTTTTTTTTTTAGTAGAGACGGAGTTTCACCGTGTTCGCCAGGATGGTCTCGATCTCCTGACCTCGTGATCCGCCCGTCTCGGCCTCCCAAAGTGCTGGGATTACAGGCTTGAGCCACCGCACCCTGCCTGGAATCTCTTTTAGAAATTTAAATGTGCAATGAACAAAAAGAAAGGAAGCAAAATAATCATTACAAAAGCAATGATGGCTGTCACTTACATAGTACTTTCTACATGCCAGGAACTATTTAAGAATTATATAATGGCTAACATAATTCCAAGAACAATACTTTGAGATAGGTACTATCACTGCTTATTTTAAGTTTTATTTTAAGTTCAGGGGTACATGTGCAGATTTGTTACATATGTACATATGTAAACTTACGTCGTGGGGGTTTGTTGTACAGATTATTTTATCACCCAGGTATTAAGCCTAGTACCCATTAGTTATTTTTCCTGATCTTCTTCCTCCTTCCATCCCCCACTCACCCAACAGACCCCAATGTGTATTGTTCCCCCTCACGTATCCATATGTTTTCATCATTTTGTTCCCACTTATAAGTGAGAACATGTGACAGTTGGTTTTCTATTGCTACATTAGTTTGCTAAGGATAATGGCCTCCAGCTCCATCCATGTGCCTGCAAAGAAAATGATCTCATTCTTTTTATGGCTGCATAGTATTCCATGGTGTATATATAACACATTTTCTTTATCCAGTCTATCATTGATGGGTATTTAAGTTGATTCCATGTCTTTGCTATTATATAACTATATTTTTTTCTTTTTTCTTTTTTCTTTTTTTTTTGAAATGGAGTCTTGCTCTGTCACCCAGGCTTGGGTGCAGTGGTGGCAATCTCAGCTCACTACAGCCTCCACCTCCCACCTCAGCCTCCCGAGTAGCTGGGATTATAGGTGCCCACCACCACACCTGGCTAATTTTTGTATTTTTAGTAGAGACATGGTTTTGCCATGTTGGCCAGGCTGGTCTCGAACTCCTGACCTCAAGTGATCTGCCCTCCTCAGCCTCCCAAAATGCTGGGATTACAGGCGTGAGCCACTGCACCCAGCTGTATCACTGTCTTTTTTAACAGATGAGAAAACTGAGACCCAGAGAATTTATGTAACTTGCCCAAGTCACACTTCTAATATGTGTTGGAATTAGGACTAAACCAGAAAGTTTGGCTTCAGAGTCCACACATGTTTCTGTATTCCTCTAGAATACATAGTCAATGTATTCAGATGATTAAATCTTTTTATTTGGAGAGCTCAAAGAAAAATAAAGAAAATACAACCGATATCCACAGAGCCAAATGGACAGATCTAAAGTTTAAGGAGCTCCATGGTGCTGTCCTCACCATACATAGAATTTCTTCATTTGTCACAAATGGCAATGAGCACAAAGTAGAGGCCAAAATCAAGCATCTTTCAGTTCAAGCTTCAGGAGAAGGGAGAAGGCACAAGAAAGAGGATAAGATGGAGTGGTGGGATCTAAAGCCCTGCAAGGCCTGCATGTGTCCCCTCGAAATTTATATGTTGAGACAACTACCAGTGTAATAGTATTAATAGGTGGGCCTTTAGAAGATGATTAAGTCATGAGGGTGGAGGCCTCCTAGAGGGGATTAGTGCCCTTATAAAACAGCTGCAGCAGAGCTTGCTTGCCCCTTCCACCTTGTGAGGACACAGCAAGGGGCACCATCTATGAAGCACAGAGTGGGCCCTCACCAGACACCAAATCGGCCTGTGCCTTCATCTTGGACTTCCAGCCTCCAAAACTGAGAAACAGATGTCCATTACCTATAAATTACCCAGTCTAAGGTGTTTTGTTCTAGTGTCTCTATTAAACTAGGGCAAGCCCCCAGCTGGAAACTTCCATCTCTGCTAACAGTGCCACAGGACCTGGAACAAGTTACAGACTCTTTTCACATCTTATCAGCAAGAAGCTGGGGGCTCTGTGTTTGTCTCAGCCTGGATCTGCTCTCAAGGTTAGCATTGCACAACTGGAGGAGGTTTTGGTGACTTCTGCTGCCCACCTTGTTCTCCCAATAGAAGAGCCAGACCCCAGAGAAGGGAAGAACACCAGGTTCACAGTGGAGAGAGAGCCCCCCAGTCCCCTGCTGCAGCTACACTAGGGGTGAACCCCACCCCGCCTTGTCCTCTGGGAAGCCCCTCCTGACTCCTCCCTCTGCAGTCAGGCTGTTTCAACTCACAGCATGCAGTCACAGCACCATTCCCAGTATCTTTTTGGACACTAGTCCTGGCTGCATTGCCAGGATGTGGGGCCCTTGGGTTTTCCCTCTGCTACAGTGCTGACCTGGCTGGATGGAAAAACAGGTCGACAAGGGTTTGCCCCTGAGGATAAAAGGGATATAGGCCTGTGGCCATCCTGGGGGTTATAAGCCTCTCCACTCCTGTCTTTTTCTGTGGAATATAACAGAGCACTTGAAACCGGGTATTTATTTTTTCTGTTATGGAGGCCAAGAAGTCCAAGGTGGAGGGGCCACATTGGTGGGGCTGTCTTGCTGGTGGGGACTCTCTAGAGAGTTCTGAGGCAGCACAGAGCATCAAATGGCAAGGGGCTGAGCATGCTCACCTGCTAGCTCAGGTCTCTCTTCCTCTTTCGTGAAGCCATCAGTCCCACTCCTATGATAACCCTGTGATTCATAAGGGAAGAGCCTTCATCACTCTTCATCACCTGTTAAAGGCACTGCCTTTAACTTCATCACCTGTTAACGGCACTGCCTCTCAATACTGAGGATTACGTTTCAACACATGTTTTGGAGGGGACAAATATTCAAACTCTAGCAGCTTCTCAGAAATTGACTCATTTCTATTTCTTATGCAGCAGCTTCTTTACCTTTCAAAGGATCTGGTCCTGCTAACTCCAGGCTGCTGAGACGGGTCTGAGCAAATCTAAACTGTATCCTGGGTTCCTGGAGACAAGCTTCATGCAAACCCCAGGATGAGTGTCTCAGACTTGCCAGACCCCACTTAGCTGGCTGGTTGTCTGAGAGCACAATTAGAAAAGAAATGGCTCTGAGGAGACAGAGGAGATGCGTAGATAACTCTCACACACAATCTCACATACACCCAGCCTCACACCCTCACATACATACACGCCCCTCTCAGACACTCACACTCACTCAATCTCAGACACACACATTCAGTCTCACACACACAACACAATGTGCCAAGCATCTCCAGGTAGAGGTAATTAAAAGTTGATTTATGTCCACTGAGACTATAATGAATTTCTCCATGTTTCTATGATTGCTTCTTCAAATGGGGATGCTGACTTTTCTGGGGAAAAATATGGTGAAATAAATCTACATTTTGCTGCAGAAAATATATATTAAGTAATATGTATTTTGCTGCAGAAAATATATATTAAGGAATATGTAACATTGGTCTGGATATTATAGGAGTTATAAAGAAAAAAATCATCTATGTGCTTGCCCTATACCATACATTTCCTGCCTGATTACAGAAGGTGGGGAAGCATCTGCCTTTGTAAGTGTAGTGGATGGAGTTGATGTGAATCCACATGCATCATCATTGTAGACAAATAAAGGACAAACCTGGCAAGATATGATGAATCTGTGCTCAATCAAAATTCATTCACCTGAATTCCAATTGGTTCATTCTTGCCTGGGTAAGTAATGGAACAGACATCACAGGCATTTCAAGAGGCCATGTCCATCCAATCTTCAACATTCTCTCTGGATGCCTCTCTAAAGTGCTTTTCTCTAAGTTTACCTTTTATATTTTGTCTCTGAAACATGGTAGGTATCAGAATTAGTCCTTCACAGTTATAGATGCTGCTGTGTTCCTAACAAAGTCTGATCTTAGTTTCTGATCTCTGAACCCACAAGGGGTGTTAGTCTGTGTCACTCCAGGCAAGTGCTTTTATCTCTTGGGGCCTCAGCAAATAACGAAGCTAAAGCTATAGCAGCTCTTATAAACAAAGATAGATCCAATGATTAAATCTAAATTCGTCAACCAGAAACACTCATTACTACTCAAAGTGCCCAGGGCCACCAGGAATTCTTCTAATAAACTTTCTTTCTGAGGTTCCTATGTCCTAAAAGCCACACGTCATTTATCAATAATAATACATCTTGCCATTTGGAGTTGACCAAAAATATACTTAACTATAAAGCAGTGCTTCTGATGAGCAAGAGAAAATCTATGTCTTCAGGAAAACTATAATGTAATTCCAACCAAAAGTAATGACATTGCAGATTTGTGTTATGAATAACTGTATATTTTATACTTGGAAATACATAGTGCTTATAACTTATAGAAGCTGCCATTTGACTCCATACCACCCTCATGAACCCTTTTGGGATTCAGGAGCCTTGAGCTGAGAAGTACTGGGTCTGGTGTTCTCTAACGTTCTGGTATTCTATGCAGTTTGGTCTAAGAAATTCTGGCTGCCAAGGGGAAAGGATATCAGGGACTCTCATTTATTTCTGTGAAATAAGTGAGAATGTCTAATCCTTGTGGAGGTCAATTTTGGAATACATTTTAAGAACCATAAAGTGGGTATAGGAGAAGTTCTAGTTTTAATGATGATGGAGTATCCTCCACTGGCCCAATCCTCCTGTAGATAAGATTTATAAACTCTGGCCAAAATATTTTTTAAAAATTGAAAGCACTGGCAGAGAGAAACTGAAGTTTGACCTTTGAAAGAAGGAACTGCACCCGTGATTCTTATGCTTGCCTTGTTTTTCTCTACGGACTGTCTCAGTTCGCCAGGCAGAAAGCTGTGATCTTATTGCTTGAGGTGTTAGAGGACACCTAAAGTTTTCAAAGCTGAATAATTATTTCAACCAATTGCCCATTGCTCAATGATTGGGAGACAGATTTTGGAGTTTATATCCTATCAATTTTTCCAAAAGAGCTGTTTGGAAACATCTTGGGCATTTCACTAAAATCCTAGGAAGGAGTCATACCTAAGAGTAATAACGATGCCCCCAGGATTAAAGATCTTCCCTAAGACTAAGGAAAAATCTAAATAGACCTACCCTAAAGAGTATAAAACCAAGCTTCTACAACTTTAAGGCGATATTCCACAATTAACAGATTGATGTTGCCAAAGGAAACCAATACAATCCAGAATCTCTAAATCTATTATCCAAAAAAACACAGTATGTAATAAAAACTTATAAATATGAAAAGAAACAGAAAAAGGTGATTCATATTCAAAAGAAAAAAGTTAATAGCAACAAACTCCAAGGTACTCTAGGTGTTGGAATTAGTAGACAAGAATTTTTGAGTAGCTATTATAAATATGTTCAGGGACATAAAGGCAAATATTTTCATAATGAGGGAACAGAGAGGAAATCAGGGAAGAAAATAGCAACAATTTGGGGGAAAAGAAAAAACAAAAACAAATAGAACTTCTAGAACTCAGAAATGAAAATTTCAGTGGATAAGCCTAACATCAGATTGGAGGCAACAGAAGAAAAGGTCAGTGAACTGGCAGAGAGGTCAATATACACTATCCAATCTTAAGAACATATAGAAAATATTTTTTAATAAAAGAATATCAGTGACATCTGGTATAATATCACATAGTTTAATATATGTGTAATTGTAATTTCAGAAGAGGAATAGAGAGAAAATACAATTGAAAAAGTCTTAGATTTGATGAAAAGCACTAACTTATAAACTCAGGGATCTCAAAACACTCCAAGGAAGATGAACACACACACACACACACACACAAATACACACAGGCACAACACAGTCAAACAGTTGAAAAATTAAGAGAAAGAAAAATCTTGAGCAGCCAGAGGCATGTTACATACATGGGGCCAATGATATAAATCATCTGTTTTTTTTATCAGAAGCAATGAGGTGAGAGATGACAAAATATTACGATAATGAAATAATAAATACTGAAATTCTATGTCCAGCAAAATATATCATTCAAAAAAATAAGGTAATGTAGACATTTTCAGTTAAACGAAGCTGAGAGCATTCATCACCAGGAAATATGAAAGAAAGTTCTTCAGATTGAAGAGAAATGACATCAGATGGAAGCTTGGGTACTGAGAATGGAAAGAAGATACCAAGACGTTGACAACCATGGATAGGTAAAATATGTGTGTAACTGTAAAAGACTACTCTCTTTGTCTTTCTCTAATTTCTTTAAAAGATTTATTGCTTTAAAAGCCTATTGCTTATCTCTGTTGTCTATGTCATGCTATACAAAGTGTATTATCTAACTAAGTGGGTACTAGAAATCAACAACCATAAAATATCTTAAAAATTTTCATGCAAAAATTAAGTAGCACACTTTTAGACTTATCAATACAGACTTAAAAATAAAAGCCTAAAACTGTAAAATTTGTGGAAGAAAGCATAAAAGATCTTTGCTATCTTGGCAAAGATTTCTTAGGATACAAAGAACACTAATCATACATTAATCATACATTTATTTTAGTAATAAATTTATTTTCATGAAATTCTTCTCTTTGAAAGAAAGAAAATGAAAAAGAGATATGCCAGAGACCAGGAGAAAATATTCACAATATATTTATGTGGGAAAGGACTTGTATCAAGTATACATAAAGAATTTCTATAAATCCATAATAAAAAATACATAGCCAAATATAAAAATAGTCCTAGAGCAGCCTAGAAGTAGGTCTAATAAAAGGCCTAAAACAGACACTTTGCAAATGGTCAATAAGCACTTGCAAAGGTAGTCAACATAATGAGTAATTGGGGAAATGCAAATTAAAACCAAAACTAAATGCCATTTCCTATGTACTAGAATAGCTCAAATTATAAAGACTAAAGGCACAAAATGTAGGTGAGGACATGAAGCAATTCTCATGCTTTGTCAGTGGGACCATACACCACTTTGGAAAACTATTTAGTAGTTACTTATACATTAAACATCCACTTACGTATGGTCTAGCAATACTTCTACTTTCCAAAGAGAAGTAAAAACACTTGTCCACGAAATGACCTGTACTTGTTCTTACCAGCTTTATTCATGATACAGTAGCCCCCGCTTTTCCACGGTTTTGTTTTCCATGGTTTTCGCTACCTGTGGTTAATCATGGTCCAAAAATATTAAATGGAAAATTCCAGAAATAAACAATTCATAAGTTTTAAATTGTGCCTTCTTCTCAATATCATGATGAAATATCATGCTGTCCTGTTTTATTCCACCAGGGACAGGAATCCTCCTTCTGTCCAGTGTCTCCACACCATATACACTTCCCACCCATTTGTCACTTAGTAGCCCTCTCAGTTATCAAATCCATGGACAGTGTCAATACTATCCACAGTCAGTGTATATAAGGGTCAGTACTGTCCACAGTTTGAGGCATCTACTGGGGAGTCTTGGAAACTATCCTGTGGATGAGAGGGGGACTACTGTACTACAAAATTGGAAATAGTCCAAATGGCCATCAGCAGGTGAATGACTAAACAAACTGTGCTATAATCATACAATGAATTACTTCTCAGCCAATCTGGGGACACATGCAAGTTGCCACAGACCTTAGTGCTGTGCCTATGGTGAGAATAGGTCATGAGCAACCCCAGCCATAGACACCTAGGCAGGGACCCCATGAGGGTGGCACCTGAAGACCAGGAGGGAGAAGCTCTGCTTCCTTGGGAGGCCAGCCCCTTCTCCCCAAATGCCACAGGGCACACACACCCACTTCTCCTGGCACCAGGGCTGCATTTTGGGAAAGGAGGGGAGTGGGGAATCCTTGAGCAGCATCAGAAACTTAGAACCTTAATGAATGTAAGTTTTAATACAGTAGAGATTACAAACCCTTAGTTAGTAAAATGAAATATTTTGTTGCCACCAACAGAAGGGGGTTGATATGGTTTGGTTCTGTGTCCCCACCCAAATCTCACCTTGAATTGTAATAATCCCCATGTGTCATAGGAGAGACCCAGTGGAAGGTAACTGAATCTTCGGGGCAGGTTTTCCCCGTGCCATTCCTGTAGTAGTGAGTAAGTCTCACAAGATCTGATGGTTTTCTGAAGGGGAGTTCCCCTGTACATGCCTCTTGCCTGCCGCCATGTAAGAAGTCCCTTTACTCTTCCTTCGTCTTCTGCCATGACTGTGAGGCCTCCCCAGCCATGTGGAACTGTGAGTCCAATACACCTCTTTCCTTTATAAATTACCCATTCTCAGGTATGTCTTTATTAGCAGTGTGAAAACAGACTAATACAGGGACCTTAAGTGTAAGATGAGTTTAGGCATATACATAAAAAAATGAAAGTTAAATAGTTTTGCACTTCTGACATGCAGCTGAGCTACGCATGTGTTTCTAGAGGATCTAAATATCAGCGATGGGATCTGAGAGGAGGTAAGAGTAGGTAAGAGGAGAGACCTGAGTGGCCGGAGACCACAAGCACTCCACGTCTGGATTTTCATGTTCCTATTATTATTATTATTATTATTATTACTATTATACTTTAAGTTCTAGGGTACATATGCGCAATTGACCAGGTGTATCCTGGTAATAAAAATTGCTACAGCAGGTCTCACTGAGCTGTCTTAGCTTAACGTAAGCAATGCTCCCTTTGTAATTCAAGTTAATCAGTGCAATTTTGCCTCCAGAGAAAGGCTGTTTTCCACACTGACTCATTATGGGCTCTGAGAAACAATATGTCTGCATTTTCTCAAATATTAAAATTTATTGTTAAAATAAAATTATGTTATTCTCACGAAATCCTGAAGGTCTTTAAGTGTTTTCCTTTTATGTCAGAGTCCAAAATCCTGGAAAGGCCCTGGTCTCTTCTCCAAGAAGGAATGGCAGGAGGAACCTCCCCTTCACCCTCCCCTCACTCTACCCACCCCACCACCTTACCACCAACAATAACCAGTGGGTGAGAGGGGCATGCCAGTGACCTTAGATTCAAGATAAAAGCACGTGACATTCTTTCAAAGCCAGATAATTCTATAGACAAGTTGAAACTTGTGGGAGCAACCCTCCCAGTTTCCCCAGGGCTATTTGGGTCTTAGCACTAAAAGTCCCACATCTCCAGAAATCTCAGACCCACGCAAGCAAACCAGTAATGGTCCTCCTGCCAGTAGGTCAGGACTTGTGGGTCAGAGGTCCTGCCTGCCCCCAGGGCAGCTGCCTCCTCTCCCGACCGTTGGAAAGGGTTCTGATGCACTGATCTACACCCCGGTTCTCCAGGCTGTGTGTTATCTCTGACGGCAGCCCCTGTGCCGCCAGCCTACCCACCCCCACATCGTGTTAAATTTCAACCACAATCTGCTGCCTTGGCTCTTCTTGGTATCTCTAGCCCAACGACAGCAGACAGCTTCCCAAGAAGACTGAGAGTTTAGAAAGTTTTTTGTTTTTTTGTTTTAATATCTTTGAGTTATCTGTAAATTTACTAACCTATCAATTCCGATGATGGAGTTTCTTTTCTTTGTTGTTGCTCTTGTCTACATTAGAGTTATAATTCCAAAATGCTTGAACATGATATGGCACCAACATTCACTTCACTACCCCAAGCTTTTACCCTCAAGTAAAAGATGAATTCGGGAACATGAGCTTTTTGTTTAGTTTCTGGTCTGTGGGGTAAAATATGTAACAAGAAAAGGAAGAACATGTAGATGGTCATTGCTTGTCAGGTGCGTTACAGAGACTTCTCTCTGAAGGGTGACTGCAGTTCTATACAGCCATGTCAGTCCACCGCATTCATTCATTCATTCATTCAACACATATACATTGCTTGGCAAAGTGCTTCTGAGATGCAACCAAAATAAAAACCCTGCCAGGATTCATTATGGCTGTGGTCTCCCTCTACTAAACCTCACATCCATCTTTGTATCTGATGTGTCCTGCAAACTGCTGTGTAAATGGGAGTTTTATGAGCAAACAGAAGGACTGGCAATAATGCTGCCATCTTAAGAAATAGAAGAGTCTGTTGTTGCACAATAGAGAGTGAGGGGCAGAAATCGGTGAAATCAGCTCCAACACTGCCCCTCCCCCAATACACCCCAGGTGCACACTTCTGCTTGACAGATGCCAAGGTCTTGATGTCAGGACTGGGTTTTCAAGATACTACCCCTTGTAAGGTGGCACTACAAGGATTCCTCAAGTCCTGAATTAATTCCACATAGCAGGCAATCCTGCATCACAGATTTAGAGTGCAAGCAACAGAATCTGCATCTGTGAACTCCAGCAGAGGGCCTCTGTGTTAACAGTTCCAGCAGTTCTCCGAGCCATGCGGAAGACTGGGTCATCGAGTTTGGGAATGAGATTGCCTAGGGGCTGAGAATAGGAATGGCAAAATGTGGTCGGGGTTCATTGCTGAGGTGAACAAGTAAGCTCCCAAGTCTCAGAGAGCAGCATCCCAGCCACAGACTGTGCTGGCATGTACCAAGAAAGGAGAGGAAGCACCCATCCTCTTGCTCCCACGTAGACTGGCAAGTAGATCCACCCCTTCTCAAGGTATCACACAAGCACAGGGACCAGAGGAAACCAGGGGCTGCAGCAGTAAGGGTCAATGTGGTGTGGCCCCCAAAACAGCTCTTCTGACAAGGTTTTGTGGCTTTTTTTGTTGCTAGGCTGCTTCAAATACCACTCAGGGATACAGAAGGCTGTCTCGTAGGTCTTGACTGTAACTATCTGAGTCTGAGTAATGGCCCCCAAAGACATCCACAAATCCCTGGAACCTGAGAATGTCACCTTACATGGCAAAAGGGACTTTGCAGATGTGATTATGTTGAAGATCTTGAGATAGGGAGTGGTCCTGGATTATATGAGTGGGCCCTTAATGTAACCACTGGAGTCCTTATATGAAGGAGGCAAGAAGTTTAAAGAAGGGATAGCCATGTGACGGTGAGGCAGACACTGGAGTGATGGACTTTAAGTGGAGGAAGGATCCACAAGCCAAGGAACATTGGCCACCTCCAAAAGCTGGAACAGACAAGGAAGCTGATCTCCCCAGAGCCCTGCCGACACCTTGACTTTAGCCCATTGAAACAGATTTCAGGCTTCCGGCCTCCGGAACTGCAAGAGAATACATTTGTGTTTTGTTTTAAGCTACCAAGGATGTTAGAACAGCAATGGGAAAGGGGTGCTGTTTGCATGAGAAAAGCAGGAAGACAGAGAGAGGAACTGTGTCAGCCTCGTGGTCTGTGGGGAGTCACATCCCGGGAACCCCAATCTCTGCCTCCTTCTGGGAAACATTCTTCCGGTCTCCCAGTCTGGAACATCTCCCTCAAATCCCAAAAAGACAATAGTGGGAATCCTGCGTGGTCCAGCAGAGCCTTGGGACAAGATGCAATCTTTCGCTAGCCCCAGGTGGGAGGGTTCACCCACCCTCAGCTCCAGCAGGTAGCCCCTTCTCAATCTCAGGCTGGCTGAATAGGTTCCAGATGCAAGAGGGAGACCCCCATCCCCTCCAGCAGCTGGAGTGTGTACTGGAGATCTAGGCACGGGCTTGCCCAGGCAAAGAGTGGAGAAGCTTTTACAGGAATGCCGTAAAAGCAAGCAAGGTTGACCTGGGTTCCCATGAGTCTGAGGCCCACGACTGGCTCATCGATTGCTTGAACAAGCACACATCAGAGACATCCAGATCAGAGTGGAAGCTGCTCAAGGCTCAGATGGTCCCAGAGTCACCAATGTTATCCTGGAGGTTCTTATCACAGAGTATGGGAAATGCCATACTATGCTGTGGGTTTGCAGAAATCCTCCAAAAGATGCAGAAACAAATCCAGGTGAAAATGGAATGCTTCCTAATGGCTCATTTTGTTCCAGCTTCAATCCAAAGGTATCTATCACAATATTTCTTGTACAATGGGTTATGCAGTGGGGGAAGGGAGATGCTTTACAGGCGTACTGTGGGGTGAGATACATTTCGTAACAGCTCCTGTTTACTGAAATGGCTTTCTACTGACAAAGAAAAAAAGTCCCGAAAAGAAGGGGGCCTGTTAATTGTTTGCTTCCTTTTGCTTTTTTGGTTACAACAGTAAAAATTGTCCTTCAAATTTAGTCCCAAAAGACATCAGAGTTTGACAATGACTAGTGGTAAACAGAGGTTCTTGGGTTGTCAACTTCACAGCTTCCTCCTCTACATGTGGGCTCGGGGACACAGAGCTGGTCCCTGCCCAGTCTCAGAGGCCGGCCAGACAGACAAGTTCTGGGTGTGTGAGACTGATGGGACAGGCTTCTCCTGACCAAGTTGGGCAACTTGGGGCTTTTAACTGCCTTGGGAATGAGGGTGGGTGCCTTAAATGAGGAACTAAGACAGGCCCTCATTTCCCAGCAGGGATGCCACTCAGTCTGCAGAGTTCCCTGTTCCCAAGGCCTGTGAAGCAGGGGACAGAACAGGGGCCTTTCTCAGGACACTGTTGTGGGGTGGGGTGTTCACTCGCTCTCCTGTGTCTACACACTCCTCTCCCCCTCTACGTCCCTCTCTTTGGGAACCCCCGTGGGGCAAGTACAGGGAGATGAGAAGAAGTGGGTGGGAGGGATCTGGGCCAATGACCAGGGCAGCCTCTTCCTCCCTCTGGTCTCCCTCCACCCTCTTCTGTCCCTAGTCCCTGCCTGAACTTGCCTCCTTAATAGGTAACCCCTACAGCTCTCCTCGGCCAGTCTCTGCACACTGCGCCCAGGGGTTCCTGATGCCACTGCCCTCAGAACATGCAGTCAGAGGCTCTGGGGAGCTAGAGGTCCAGGTGGGTGTGGAGAATACCACACATATTCCCCCAGGGCAGCCAGGACATCCCATGGGGAGGCAAAGAGGGTCCTGTCCTGGGCTTCCTTCGTACTCAGGCCACTTCCTCACCTGCCCACCAAGCAGCAGCATGCATGGTTAATGGAAGTTGGCATCCATGTGAGGAACCACCAAGACCTACTAGCTAGGTCTACAATCCAGGTTCTAGATACCAGGGGTTAGGAGGGAAGGACCACCAAGACCTACTAGCTGGGTCTACGATCCAGGTTCTAGATATTAGGGGTTAGGAGGGAAGGCCCAGGTGTGCCATTCCCCAGGTTCAAATTCCAGCTCCAAGACATCCTCCGTGTGCCCTGGCATAACTCAAGGTGCCCTCAGCTCCCCCATCCTTAAATGGCAAGGTTTCGTACTTGCCCTTAGAACTGCTTGTGAGGATTAAATGATACCTGACTGCCAAGGGCTTTGCACCAGCCCTAGTATGCGGTAGTGTCAGTTACAGAGGAGGAAACAGGCTCAGGGAGGTTGAGCACCTGGACTAAAGGAAAGGGTAGAATTTGAGTCCAGAAGGTCAGCCTGTCTTTCCGAGAGCTGACACCCACCAGCCTTCGGTGGGCTCGAGGACACATGGGGCCTGCCATCCACGCTGCTGGCATGCATCGGGTGGTGTCAGGTGGGTCTTGGCACAGTGAATCCTGAGCAGAGGGCAGGGGGACGAGGGGGCGGCTGGAGCCCAGTTCGCTTTTGCGAAGCACTTCCTGAACTGCACATTCGGTTACCACAAAATGAGTCAAGGTCCCTTTTAAGTGGCTTGCTGAGCTTCCCTCTGATCTGGCACCGTCTCCCCGGGATGGCCGGCAGCGGGCTTCCCTGACGAGCTGTCAGGCCTGGCACCGAAGCCCCTTCCCTGGGCAGCAGCTCTGCAAGGGCACCACTTCACTCCTCCTCATGACAATTCCATGAGGCAGGGGCTGGTCTTGTTTCTACTTTGAATGGGGAAACTGAGGCTCAGAGAGGTTGGGTGAGTTGCCCTGGGTCACATAGCAAGTCCGGGCCTGAACTCTGGCCTGTCTGGTTCTTAGCTGTTTCGCTTGCTCTTCTGCCCAGCTCACAGTAGTGAGGGGACCCACACTCACCTTCACTGCCTGGGTCAAGTAGTGGCCTGGGACCTCTCTGTGGGCCCATTTGCAAATCAAGGCTGGGGAAGTGAGGTTGTGTGGATGAAGCATTAGAAGCACCTTTGTACGTCCCAGAAGGAAACAGGGGACTGTGCTCTCCAGGATGAAAATACAAGGGTCCCCTGATGGACTAGTGTTATCCCCATGGACTGAGTCCCTCTAAGAAATGGGTGGCTCTCCCCACAGACAGGCTCAGCTTAAAGACCTTGTGTTTCCTGGACAAGAGAAGCACCCCCAAAAGGCCAAAACCCAGCTTCAGGCCCAGGCCCCTGGCCTGGATGGAGAGCAGGCCTCAGCGGGGAAGGGTCCTTCCTCCTGGGGCTTGGGAGTGCGGGTCACGCTCTCCTGGAAATGGGTTGCCCCCAAGACCCATATGAGTCTTACCCAGGTGTCTCCTTTAGGGTCCCGGAGCAAGAAGGAGGGATTCCCAGTGATACCTGGTGAGTAAGAGAGAAAAGGAAGCGGGTACATCCAGAAACACAAGCACAGTCCATGAACGCCCTCAGACAAGAGGGCCTGAATGGCACCTGTGGTGATTGGGTCTTTTTGTTTGCTTTTGTTTTTGTCATTGTTGTTTTGAGTCAGTTTAGGAGTTTTCTTAGTAATGACTACTAGGAAACTCAGAGGGAAACACACACACACACACACACACACACACACACACGTGAAAGAACAATGCTGGGTGATGACCACGGCTCAACCAAACGACATTTTCGTCATCCTCACACATCTTGTTGAAACGGAAACAGATCTGGGCCTAAAGTCCTCACATCATTTTTCCTGATTCTCTTTGTCTGTTTTTAAAAGTAACTTTCAATTAGAGAAATAATGCATAGCCCTCCTTGTAAAATATTACAAGGTGATAAATAAGGCTCAAGAACTCCTTGGCTGCTGCCTGGACCCAGGGGCCCTCCCCAGGCCAGCCACTGCACTCTATTTGCTGTGGGTCTTTGCAGTCTGGGTAGAACTTTTTAAGCATTTCATTGCTACTACTTAGCTTTTGAGAGTGGGTTCAGTGCTGGTGACCGAGGCATACGCTTAGAGAACAGTGTCCCTGAAGTCAAATCTCAAACTTTCCCTCAATGCCTCTCTCCTCAGAAGAGCCCAGAAAGGTCTGAATTGCCCTGAGAGTTTTCCTCCAGACAATAGCTCAGCCTTCTGGGCCCAGCCATGTTTGCAAAACTTTCTCACACAGCCCTCAGCTAGCCCTCCACAGTCTAAGCCTAGGCTGCTGGGATAGACATTTCTATTTTGCAGGTAATGAACAGAAATCTCCATAGAGTTAAAAGTCTTATACAAAACTACCTACCCTGGCTGGTTTTACCACTATAGCAGGGACTCCTTTTCTCCAAGTCCCACCTCCTCACCAAGGTCTCAGGTGACGAGGGCCTTCCAGGCATGAATGTCCCACACCCCTGCTTCTGTCAGAGTCCTCACACTCCCTGACCAAGCTGCTCCTGCCTCAGTTCCAGGAAGCTCTGGGCCTGTGTTCTCCCAGGGAGTGGGGCTTCCCATCTAGTCCTTCCAACCAGGAGCCCAGGGGTATTTGTGAGGTTCTGGGAGATTCTAGGAGTCCATAAATACCAGACCTTTAAGCAAGCATGGTCAGCAGCTGGTGATAAAAGTGACGGAAAGTGACACAGCCATCTGTACTCCAACCCTCCAAATTGAGTACCTGGGGTTGCAGGGAGGCAGGGCCACCAAAGTCCCCAGTGGGACTGCAGTGTGGCTCTGAGGGTGGATATTGTATGGTTGGCAGCAGTTCAGGCCAGTACCCTCAAGTGGGACAGTTCAGAAAAGAGGTAGAAAAAAAGATAGCATGAGAATCTTTAGGACAGGCGCCAGATCAGCCTTCCTAAAGAATATTGTGCAGACGTGCTCTGCACACAAACCTTTCCTTCCTAAACATCCAGAATATCTAGGAAGATTCATGTTCATCAGCATATTGATAGCCCTGAGAAGTCCTGCAATCATGGAATATTATAATAATAATGATAATAATAGCCCAAGGTTTTCTAAACTTACTAGTCCAGAGAACTCTCTTCTAGCGAAATTCCTATTGCTCTCTCCCCATGGAGCACACACTGTGACTGCTGGCCTGGCCCATCTGGGGTAAGGAGTAATGCTGATCACAGTGCTTCTTAAGCAGCTGTGAACTTCCACAGCCTCGCTACAATGGTCCTGGCCCCCAATCTTACTTCAGATAGATTAGACGGATCCAATGCCTAAAACCCTAGATTACTGATAACAATTTTAGTGACTTAGATCTCAAACTACGGGGTTTCAAACGATGGCCCAGAGGCCAAATCTGGCCCTGTGCCTGTTTTTAAAAATAAAGTTGTATTAAAACACAGCTTCTGCCATTCCTCTATGTATTACCTGTGGCTGCTTCATGCTGCAATGGCAGAGCTGAGCCGTTGTGATAGAGACTACGCAGCCCAGCAAAGCCTAAAATATTTACTATCTGGCCTTTAGAAAAAATGTTTGCTGAACCCTGGCTTAAACAGAAAATCAAAACTCACCTGAAGGATTGGTTCTGTAAAGTCTCAATAGCATGAGAAATTTAGGTTTAAAATCTCTGCAATTTGGACGAAGCCAGGTTCTGCTGTAGTTGTGTTGTTGATGTAACAGGCCCAGATTACGGTTCAAGTGTAGACAAGGGTGTGTGTGGGGGGGGTGTGTGTTCAGGAAGAGACTGAAAATAGGAACAGGGTGGGGAGGACAGAGAGATGCTTTATGGCTTAAGAATATTGAATTTGGAGCCAGAGCAGGGGAAGTTGGGCCACCCTTTAAGCCTCAGCTTTGGTCGTGTGAGAAACCTGGAGATAATGTAACTGATGGCACAGGGTTGTTGTGGACGGAAAATGAGCTCCTGTGAGCAAAGCATCTCTGCTGTCTCTAGAAGACTCAGCAAGTCCTCGGGACTCCTCTGCATTTCTTGTTCAGTGCCCAGTGTGCATTAAGTGCTTAACAAATGGGCTCCTATTCGGGGATTATTCAAGAGACACACAATCTTATTTGGGGAACAGACAACATCTGGGCAAGATAAAACTTCCTTCTTTCCTTTTAAGGTTGGACATTACATGCTAATTTGGGTCATCTCCTGAGCATGACCTTCAGCCACCCATTGCTCACCTTAAGTGCAAATAGGGCATGAGTGACGTTCCACGTATAAACCGCATGACAGCTCGGGAAGCAGACGGTCCTGTAAGTGTAACCCACAGACTGAAAATGACCCATGGCAAATGGCAACGCATGCATGACTTTTGTGCTGGAATTCATGATGGAACATTCTGGATTCCTCCCAGCAAACCTGAGCTGGTCTGCTCTGTTGGCCAGTGAGGTCTGCCCAGAGAGACGCTGGTGTTTATCTGCCATATCCTTTAGTTTTTATTGCACTCAGTCGCCTTGTATATTTAATGGGGAAATTTGCTGAAATGGTTACTAAGCCACAGGGGGAAAAAAAGGAAGGGGGTGGGGACACAGCCTCCGACCCTGAAGTTGGCAAAGTTGCCTCATTAATCAGACCTGTGTTGGGATACGACGTTATTCATGTTTAGGGCATTAAAACTTGAAGCTAAAATTGTAGCAGGCGGTAATTTGAGTACAGGCAGCCTGTCTCTCTGCGATAGATTTATGATGTTTACTCAACAATGGATGGGAACTTTCAGGGAAAGACTAGCCCCCCCACCCCCGCCTTTTCAAAACACATTGTCAGGCCACAGTGATCAGGTTCCGGATTTCTGTGTGAGTATGCAGAGCCTTTTTAAAAGTCTTCAGGGTGATGAGAGCAGACCGTGCTCGATCTTCCCCATTCTGAGCTCAGCAGAAGCAGGAAAATGTGCAAGGCAGATGGAATGAGCTGTCTACCAGGCGTATGGTGGTTGCCACACTCTGACTACACTGCTCTTCCTGACGTGACCAGTGCAGTGCCGCCCCCACCGGCCTTGAGGTTGAACCTGGAACATCTGACCACTGTGTCACCTCGTCAGGACCTCAGAGAATTCCCGACAAAAGTTTCCATGTTCCCGGCTGAGGGTCTTGCTTTCCTGTGCTTCAAGATTACAATTCTTGGAACTGACTGCTGGGAATTTCAGGAAAGTGAGGGTTCCCATTTTCCAAGTTTTCCCACCTCCTTTCTGTCATGACACACAGACAGACGGAGGCCACATCGATCTCTGTGAGTCCAGGCAGACTTTGCCTTCAGGTCTCACATAGCAAAGGAAGAGGCCTCAGCCCGGTCTTGGGTCTTACCACTCAGCGGGGAAACCCTTTCTGTAAGAGGATTCCTTTAAGATGTGGCACAAAGACCATTTATACTGCACTTGGACAGGAAGGCCCCCAGGTGCGTGAAAACACTTCGGAGTGCTCATCTTCTCTCTCTGGCACAGGTGTAGCAGGGATGAGACCCAGTTCTGGTCACTCTGGCTGTTAGCTCTGCTTTTAGCTTTGCCATGGGCCTGGTGTGTTGATGATGAATTGCAGACAATACCACCAACCACATAGGGCTGTTTCGCAAACTAAGTTGACATTGTAAGCAGTTTGGTTAAACAAACCGACTTTGAGTATGGGCTCTGCCACCTCCTAAGGGGGTCTTTTTGGATAAGTTGCTGGCTCCCTCTGATCTTCATTTCACCATCGTGAGATGGGATGAAGCTATTATCTGCCTCACTGGGCCATTACTGAGTATGTGGAAGTGCTTTTTTTTTTTTTTTGATAAAATATGCTCATAGATTTTCAATAAATGTTAGGTTCTATTCTCAATATTATGGAAAGATGCACTTCTTGAATGTGGGGAAGAAACAAAGGAGATTGCATTTGATGCCAAAGTCATAAGCACTGACGCATATCAAACCACAAATATTTCTATCATCCAGGCTCTGGGGGGATCGACTTGCCGCCCTATCATGTGACACTTAGATAAAGGATATGAAAGTCGTGCCTCACGTGGACACTATAATTTTGTAAGCTTTTCTTTAAGAGGGTCCCTGACTTTCCAGTTTTCTGTGTTTGTTTTGTCATTTAAGTTCGTGTGCTGCAACAGATTTAAAGGAGACACTGCTTCCCCCTGCCCCACCCGGCGGTAAACATGAGAATTTTTCAGTTTGAACTAAATACAAGAAATATTAAGTTAGACTTAAAGAAATAGCCCCCAACTTGCAACAAGTAGGGCAGTAAATAAAGGGAGCCCTTTTCTACAGGGGCTGAGTGGGAGACGAGAGCTCAAGGGATTTCGGAGGTGAAAGTAACTGTAATGATTTATCATCAGGGAAGACTTATTTACCCATGGAAGGAATACTTTAAAATCGACCTTGCTCATAAGGCATGTTCATATGTACAGCACAACTTACGTACAAGTATTTATGTAGTTTTGCAAGGAGCTTGCAAGGTTAGAAACACACACATGCACCCATATATATGAACTATGTTCAGTAACACTACCCATGCAGTCTTTGAAAAACTTCTGTGGATCATCTGGCTAGGGAACTGTGAGTCTCATCTGTACCCACATGAGCCCAAAGAGGAGGGGCCCTGTAGAAACAAGAACCAACCAACAAAAAGCAGTGACAACAAGCACCATCACAGCAACATGAGTTTTAAAGTGCATCTTGAAATAGCACAGAGTTTTCCAATTTAAATAGTTTGGAATGAATCAAAGGGGGAAAAAAAGCATTAATTAGATACAACTGAATTTCTCAAAAGTATATTAACACAGCCTACAAATAAATCCTCAAATATACCACTCTCAACAAATCTTGCATTGACTGATATTCTCTGTCAACCAGAGAGGATGCAGGTAGGAAAATGAATGAAATTTCCATTCTTCAGTGTTTACCTGATCTCTCAGATTGTTTGCTTTGGGGAAGTGGCTGTTGCAGGGCTATGGGAATGTGTGAAACACTTTGCTAGTGAAGCCAGCTGAGGCCTTCAGGACCCAATCGCCAAATGAATGACAGAGGACCCTCGCAGTAGCTTTGTCTGTCCGCAGAGCGGACTCCTGTGAGTGTTCATAACATTTAAAGAAGTGACATGCCGGGAGAACGGAAAAGGGTGCTAATGATTTACAAGGGAAGATAAGATATTATTAGGAGTACGAGGTCAATCAGATAAAGATACCATACGCACAACTTGGATTTGGGCCCATTCTTTAATTTATTCTGAAAGGAAGAGGAGGAGGAAAGGATGGGGCCTGAGAGTGTCAGCGATTGGCTTCCCACGAGCTGCCTGTTTTAACACTCTTTGTGATTTATTTCAATCCCATCTTTTAAAAAGGTACAGCAATTTGTTCCATCTTTCCTGCTTCCTTCTCCTCTTCCTCCTTCTTCTAAGATGGCAGGGAGAAACTTTCTTCGAGGTCCCATCAACACTGCCATACAGCTTAGAAGACTGGAGATATTTATTCTCAATGTCCTCAGCTTACTTTCCAACAGGAGCATTATTTGAAAGATGGTCTGCCAGCATTCAGCTGAACAGACACAAATGAATAGCGAGGGGAGAGTGTGGTTCAAAGGCTGGGGTTGCTCTCAGGTGTGATGAACCCTCCAGCACTCGCCGTCATTGGCTACAATGTTGATGAGACTCCATTACAACTTCGGATCAAGAGAGTTTTATTCCTCCAAACCTTCCAAAGCACTTTATGGACCTTGTGTTTGGACAACACCTCCGTGAAGCTTGGAAGCCAAGAAGTCATATCTTCACTGAGCAATTCAGGAAATTACAGGGCAGAGGTGAAATATGACCTTCGAGGGAAAAGCTGGCGGTGGATCCCAGGTCTTCGTTTTGCTGGGATGGTTCCCTGCCATTATTCTCCTTTCTCACGAAAGGATCCTGCACAGTCGATTTACGGCATTTGTAAATAAAGGTGGCTGTGTCAGCCTCCTGCTTGGAGAAAGGAAGGCAGCACCTTGAATGCTGAGAAAGTATCTCAAGCTTACTCTTTACTTCCATTACAATATCTCAGAAGTTATAACAGATGAAAACGGGGCGAGGTGGTCAAGGTAAGACCAGGGTCAGCAGGGAAATGGCATGTGAGGAGTTTCTCATTAGAAAACACAAATGGGGATTTGGATTGGTTCTTTTTCTTGTCTCAGAAATCTTCTTCAGAATGACTTCCCCACCCCCACTTTGTCTTTGAAAGTTTTGCCGTGTTTGAATTGGCATACTTACACATTGTAATGATTTTTCTTTCATCAATTAAAAACAAAGCTATTTTTTGGCCAGGGTCTCCTGAAGCAAAGTTAAGAAACAGAATAAGAAGGTTTTGAGTCATGCACAAGACTGAAAATTAGCTAATAAAAACCCCTTTTCCCCCTATTTCCTCAAAAGTCAGTTCTCAGAAAAACAATTCTGGATGCACCCTGTTTACCAGCAAGGCTAAAAGTTCAAGAAAAGAAAGACATCACAGCATTTACACTCAGGCAAATCACTGTTCATCTATCGCGTCTGACCCTGCAGATTTGGGAGTGGGCCCCTGTCCTGCCTGTCGAAGGGAGAGGAAGCAGTGTCTGGCTGGCTGGTCCTGTATTTGCTCCTGGTGCCTCACTGTCCACCACCAGTTTTGTTTTTGTTGTTTGTTTTTGTTTTTTGCTTTTTCTAAGACTGCTGGCATCCCTTCTTTCTAGATCATCTTGTCTTTCTTCTGATATTTTATTTTCATGACTAAGATCGCTAGGACCCCACCAGAGTATTTTTCTGATGGCACAATGCTACTACTTCCTGATTTATTTATTTCATTTTCAATATTTGAACCTTTGAATTAAAATAATAGTGATAATAGCCAGCATTTATTGGCTTTGTGCTTTGTGCCAAGCATCATGCTGAGTGGGTTCGCACCTTATTGCAAAGGTCCCCCCGTGCTGCTGGAGTAGGTATCATTCTCCCAGTTTATGGGTTTGGAAACCAAGGCTCAAAGAGCTCCAACAACTAGTGGAAGGCTAAGCAGACCAGACCTGGGCACTTCTCCACTTCCTCAGCCTTCCAAGAGGGGCCCCAGCACTGATCTTCAGTCTTCAGACCTAGGTCGTTCTTGCCTCAGGGAGAGGCAGATCAAGGAAAGTCAGGTGGTTGTTAGCTAACAAGAGCAATGTTCTTCCAGAAGGGCAACAGGTGAGGGACAGGGCTGGGAGCTCCTGCTCCTGGAGGTCAGGTGGGCCACCCCTCCACCCATCAGCATCTTGCAGCCAGGCAGATCCCTGTGGAGGCCCCTCAGTGACAGAGGGAAAAGCCCCCAGCAGCCCGGAATTGGCCTTATTGAGAGTGTCCCCAAGGAGAAACATATAGGGGATGCCAGCAGCCCAGAAGGCTGGAGAGGGAGCTCATCTCTTCTCTGTCGTAGGCACTGCACACAAAAGTTGGAGCCAGAAGCATCCACAAGGGTCCCTATCCAAACAAGGCAGGAGGAAGGAAATCCATTCAGTGATTCCTCCCTGGGAACATCTCTCCAGAGGCCTGACTATGCAGCAGGAGCTAGCTGGGCTGCAGAGACACAGCCAGGGCCCGTCCTCAACAGTCAGGGTGCTGAGTGGATCTGGTCTATGCTTGCTGCCTGTGGGCCTGAGGCCCCAACCCACACAGCAACACCATTGCACCCAGTGGCTTACCAGTGCAGCCATGGTGGATGCCCAGGGACAGGCAAGAGTGAGACCCTTCTCCCCACCAGCTCCCAGGGCACAGTGGCTTCTCCTGTGGTGGTGCCACATGGAGCCATGCTTGAGTCTGCAGTAGGTCTCGGGACAACCACATACAAGCTCAGGAGGCACACATGGAATCAAGTGTCACCTACAGCCACTCCACACACCAACACATAAGCACACAGGTACCAGCATATACCCACCGCACACACCCACACACATCACAAACACCTCACTCCACATGCAACATAGACACCCACACCCAGCCACACACAATGCACATGTAGAACAAACCTTCATACTGCATACACACACAAGCTACAGAAACCTACACTCATACTGCACACATGTCATACCCACATCCAGCCACATCACATACTACATCCATGCACACATCCACCAAGACACCCACACTTATATTCACCCATGCATTCCCACACACCATACCACACCAAACATTCTAAACACATAGGCATGTATGCACAGCTATACACACATACCATAGATGTGCACTCACACACACACACAACCACCCCATGTGCATATAGGCACCCATGCACCAGACAACCCGTGTCCTCTTCTGCACCCACACCTGTGTCACACATTAAGGTACACAGAACCCATATGACCTTGTCACACACCCATACCCACATACCCCAAACACACACATGCTTGAGTGCACACTTTCGTTCTCACCCCTCCATGGCTGACTCTGCTTCCACTAAGGCAGCCTTTCCAGAAGGGAAAGTGACTGTCGAGGAACTGCCAAACACCCTTCCTTTTAGAGATGACCGTGTGTTGAGGAGTCAGTGTTCGTAAAGCAACTTCTTGGGAAAATATAGCAGATATAAGGTAATCTAAAGTGAGGGTATCCACACCAGATAGGCATTGTCAAGCGAGGGCATGCCTGAGAGTGAAAGGCAGAGCTGAAAGGAATTATGAACTCATTTCTAATAGGCATGGACAGGACCACCCTGAGCGAACTCGGGTACATGGTCACCTCGCCTGCAGGGACCAGGGACAACGCTTACAGAGTCAGTGTGTCTGCTGCCTATCAACCCTCTCAGATATAAAAATAATGGGATAGGAGTTGGTGGCAAGGGCTGGAGGTAGAAGAGTCATAGTTTCTGATGGTATTTGTGCATTCCCTTCTCAAATTCCCTTTTGGCAGGTGGAACTCATTTCTCACTAATTTCCTTGCTGCATGTTGGTGGTTCTCAAACATTCCATCCTCTGCTCCATCCCCATTAGCTGAGTCAGGGAGGCCTGCCTGGGGTCCAGGAGTCCCTGTCTGATGTCTCCACCCTCTGATCAGCTCCTCTGAAGAATAAAGACCGAATGCACTCCTCTAACAGGTACTCAGCACCTAACTGAGGCGAACATAAAGAGCAGAGCTAGCAACTGTGACAGCCCCCTGGGATCTTGCTGAAATGCAGATTCCGGTGCTAAGGGGTCTGGGTGGGGCCTCTCCCTTTTTGACCCAGCAACATCAATTTTTTTTATTTAATTTTTTAATTTTTTAATTTTTTCGAGATGGAGTCTCACCCTGTCACCCAGGCTGGAGTGCAATGGCACAATCTCAGTTCACTGCAATCTCCACCTCCTGGGTTCAAGTGATTCTCCTGCCTGAGCCTCCCAAGTAGTTGGGATTACAGGTGTGTGCCACCACGCCCGGCTAATTTTTTGTATCTTCAGTAGAGACGGAGTTTCACCATATTGGCCAGGCTGGTCTTGAACTCCTGACCTCTTGATCCACCCACCTCAGCCTCCCAAAGTTCTGGGATTACAGGTGTGAGCCACCGTGCCTGGCCACGACATCACTTTTGAATAGTGGGCAGTTTTTGCAGAACAACGTCCACCCTCATCCCAGCCCGTGTGGATCCTCACACAGCCCTGGCAGGAGGCAGGGCCAATGGGGGCCACCAGTGTCCCCTGCTGAGGAGACTCCAGTGAGGTCTGCAGCAGGAAGGGGTGCCAAGCGCTCAGCACCCATCAGTCAACTCCCAGTCGCCCTGTTTTCAGCCATTGTCTGGTGTCACCCTTCCCAATTGTTGCTTACCGTTCACAGTCCTTTTTAGGGAAGAATGACATTTGATTTTACACATCTACAAAATATAAAATGGCAGCATAATAGAGGGATAGGGAGAAGTTCGCCACTCTGGACTTAAATATGGGATGCAGCATCGCGTGACCATTTTTGTGATATGGGAAAAATTGATTGTCCTCACTAAAACTCAGTTTTCTTAACTGAAACAAAGGGATGATCACCTTGCCTCTGGGGCCTGCCTATGCACACTGGAAAATAACATTGTAAACCATCAAAAATGTCTCCAGAGCAAGCTAGAACCTTAGGTGGTAGCTGGGATGATTATAAAGGTGCACATTTTTAAATCCATCTATGTAGACAATCATCACTGAACACACTAAGTACCCTAGACCTGAGTAGAGTGAGGCTGAGGTTCACGCGGGACTAAGGGAGAGGGAACTGGCATCTACCCATTCCGGCAGGAGCACTCAGGACAGCTTTCAAGATCCTGCTAAGTCATGTAAAGCATGTAACAGACCATGATTCCAGCAACAAGAGCATCATGAGAAGTAGGTGAATCCCCAAAAGGTAATCCAGGTCTCGCATTGGAGACAGCAGTCCTCCCTAAACACTTGTGAGGCAAAGCCAGCTATTCCTTCTCATGGACTCTCTTTTACTGCATAAAAGCAAATATGACTCAAAAGTACTTTAGTTTTAATAAAACAGACATTTAAATCTGGAAATTTCAAGTAGAGCCATTTGTCAGAAAACCTCAGCAAAAATAAGCATGATGCAGCTTGTCTAGATCTGAAACCCTCACTGCTTTGATAACTGAGTTAAAGAATTCAACACGGGGGTTGGCTTAGGTGAAGCCAGATAGGGCTGTCTCAGCCACAGTGTATTTCTGAGCCAAGTGCTCACACACGGAGCAGGGGAGGAAAGCGGAGTGTTCCCACCAAGTTTCATCTCCACCAGATTAGTTTTCTCTTCCTGCCATTTTTGATAAAGTGAGAACATGTGGATCCAACAGCTTCTCAGGGGAAGGAGCTGCCTAAAGCCCATGCCAGGGAGGCCACATGTGGCCCTATCAGCCTGGTTGTGGGCACAGAGCGTGTGGCTCAATCACATTCTTGCTGTAATTCGAGTATGTGCAGATCTCACTTCAGACAAACTTGCAAACATCTTAGAGATACTGGAGAAAAAAGGAGAGAGTCGGGAAGACTGGGAATAAGCAAATACCACCACCATTTTCCAGGGGAATGGATTCTAAAAACTACAGAAGAACAGACTTCCTCCAAGTTCCGAGAAAACCCAGAAGAGACACGAAACAAGGCTCACAAGCTTTTGGGAAGAAAGTGGTGGTCTCAAGGAAGCAACATAAGTTCTCTAAGAGAAAGTCATTCCATGCTAACCTCATTTCCTGTTTTGACGAGCTTCACCAGAACAGTCGATTAGGGGAATGCCCCAGAAAGTGTGTCTTGATTTCAGTAAAGCATTTGAAAACCTCTCACCCTATCCGATCTAAGATACAAAAGATGGACCAGATGATGGTGTGACCAGGAGGACTTGCAACTGGCAGGACACTCGTCTCCAAAGAAGGCCACCTCCTGGCTCATTGCCTGCCTTTGCTCCCTTTGCAGCTGCTGCAGACAGCCAGGCTGCTCCTGAGTCCCCAGTTGGACAGACAATTCCGTGCTTTCTGCCCACAGTCAAGTGTGGTTTGCAATGACTCTCTGCAGCTCTACCCATGAGAAGGTTGAGGACCCAAAAGCGAGAATGTCAGCCTGGCGTGGTTGGTTCTACACAGGGGACATCCTTTGGAGTGACACGGGACCTTCTTCATGGAGAGCCATGGGGGTCTGTCCTGTGTTCTGTCCCATTCACCATTTAAAAAGCACCTTGGAGGCTGGGTACGGTGGTTCAGGCCTGTAATCCCAGCACTTTGGGAGGTTGAAGCGGGTGGATCACGAGGTCAAGAGATTGAGACCATCCTGACTAACATGGTGAAACCCCGTCTCTACTAATAATACAAAAAATAAAATAAAATAAGCCGAGCATGGTGGCGGGTGCCTGTAGTCCTAGCTACTCGGGAGGCTGAGGCAGGAGAATCACTTGAACCCGGGAGATAGAGGTTGCAGTGAGCTACTCCGTCCAAAAAAAAAAACCTTGGAAGGAGACATGGTAAATGAAGGCATATTTACCAAATTCGCAGATCACACAAAGTTCTGAGGAAGAAATGGCTCCCAAAAATGTAGGCACAAGGGTTAGAAACCTGGGATGGAACCAAAGCGAACAAATGTGAAGCTCTAGTGTCTATTAAAAACACAGTCCACTGTAGGATTAAAAATCTATGTCAATTTGTTTCAAGTTATGCCACTAAGTACTTGAGTGTGGCCAGGGATGAGAAAACAAAACCTGTACTTTTCAATGCTTTCAGCAATATTAAGCTCTGTCTTAGGGTGTTAGACAGGCTCTAAAAAGCCCTCCCCTCCTTATCTTACGGCCTTTTTGGGAGGACAAAATAAGTCAGAGATGGTAAAGTGCTTTGAAAAAGGGAAAGCTCTGAAATTCAAAATAGTATTATTATTTGTTGTAAGGTGCTTTCCCTCCAACAAAAAAAGAAAATCTGGCAGTCTATGAGTGATAAGCAGAAAGTGATTCAGCTTTGGTTCTAATTCTCCATCTCTAACCCCAACGAGTCGAGTTTGCTGGGCCACCTGACTAAATCCGTGACCTCCGAAAGGTGGCACTTCTAGCACTCTGCTTTTCCAAAAGTCTCATAAATTCTTGGATTACACGAACTAAACAATAATTTAGAAAGCTCCTTTCTAGAACTGGGTCTTCATAGATACAAACTGAGTAAACCAGTAGAATGAATACCAAAATACTTAGGTCTGGGCCTTAGATTTTTACAGATACAATCATGCATTGCCAATGAGAGGGATACAGTCTGAGAAATGCATCGTTAGGCAATTTCGTTGTAATGCGAATATCACAGAGTGTACTTACACAATCCTAGATGGCACAGCGTACTACATGCCTAGGCTATATGGTATGGCCTATTACTCCTAGGCTACAAACTTGTATAGCATTTCAGTGCACTAAATACTGTAGGCAACTGTAACACAATGGTAAGAATATGTGCATCTAAACATGTCTTCGCATAGAAAAGATAATGCATTGTGCTACAACATTATGACAGTTGCAACATTACTAGGTGATAGGAATTTTTCAGCTCCATTATAATCTTATGGGACAGCTATTGTATATGCAGAAACATCACTGAGTGCGTTAACTGTATTTTCAATGCTTTTCAGTCCTACAGTGCAGTGCTTTGAAGGTTTGTCACCCTTGCTTCTGCACAAGCCCTGGCTCGAAACATAGATGAAAAATATACAGCAAATCCAAGACAGGAGGGCTTGTTAGTGAAGTTAACAGACAGAATTACCTTAAAGTCCCTTCAGGCTTAGCAGGATTTCACTTGGCAGTCATAGGACTCCAGGTTCCCCTGGACCACACTAGCCAGTAGAACTTCCTGTGCTCATAGACATGTTCCGTATCTGCACAGTCCAATACGGCAGCCACAAGTCACATGTGGATATTTAAATGTAAAATAAAAAGGAATTTAAAAATTCAGTCCCTTGGTTGTACAAGCCACATTTTATATGTTCCATAGATATCTGTGGCTAACAGCTACCATAGTGGATGGTACATTGAGAGACCAATGTTTCTCAGTCTTGGCTATGCATTGAAATGACCTGCAGAGTTGTAAAAAATACTAATGTCTACACCCCCTCACTCCCCAGATTCTGATGTGGTTGGTCCAAGCGGATCCTGGGTGTCTGGATTTTTCATAGCCCTTGGGTAATCCTAATGTTTGGCCAGGGTCAGAACTATTGCCTTAACCATCTAGAATTATGTGGTCACTCCTCTTTTGCTCTTTCTCCTAATATCCTTGTGAACTAACTATCCTGCAGGCACCATATGGGTTATGTCTGGTCCTCCCTGCGCCTGTGACTTCCATCTTTTTGAGGTCATAAATAATCCTGGGGTGAGACTGGGAAATGGGTAGAGAATGTGGTTTCATCCTGCTTGAGAACACAGAGGTAGAGTGATCACTTGGGTGGAGATGTTCTTCCCAGTGGAGCTCCTTGCACCTGGGCAAGGGTGTGTCCAGAGGGGCCAGAGTTAGGTGTGTGTGAGCAACTCTGCCAACCCACAGTTGGGCCTGGCTCCCCACATCCTCAGGAGGACTGTCCCTGATGTCCATGTTACCCCTGTACACTGCCCTTGCACATGTTACCCTTGTAGACTTCCTTTTCTTCTGCTAGCACCTAGCCAGGTAGAACCAGCAGAATCTCAGGGCAAGCTGGAATCTTTGTATTCATCTTATCTGCTCTTCTTAGTGTTCTTCTGGGGAAAGTAGCATCCAGAGACACCCAGCTGAAGCTAATTCCCTCCACAACACAATGGTCCTTATCTTCCAGGCTGGGGGCAAATAACGTGAACTTTAGGAAGTTTATCAGCAAGGCAAAGTTTGGTTTCTGATGAGAACCTGACTATCCAGGCAGTAGAGAGTTCACGATCACCTTTTCTGCTGGGTGATGTCCCAGAGGAAAGCCTGGGTCCTCACCCTAGTGAGGCCATTCAGCAGACTCAGATCAGTTTCCTTATCCGCCAAACATGGTCAGAGCACTGGGCTGCTCGGCATCTCAGTGTGCCTGAGAAGTAATGAGAGGATGAACCCAGTCAGCACACAGTTGTTGATGAGGCTCAGAACTCAAACGCCAGGGACAGACTGGGAAATAAGACAGACCACAATCTGCCTTTCTAGAGCAGAATTTTGGGAGTGGAGTGAGAGACAGACAGATAATAAAGGAACATTCAGAATAAGTGCTGATAATGGTAAGTCTATGAAAAAAATAAAGTAAAATCACAAGATAGAGAGAAACGGTGGGGAGGAAGGAGGGTTCCCTCAGGACATGGTGCTCAGGGAATTCTCCCTGAGAAGGGGACATTTGGGCTGAGACCTAGATATGCATTGCAATGAACACTGCATGCACGTAGTGGCTTTTGCGATCATCATCATGGCCTATTGGTAAACTAATTCCAACAAGTACAAAACAGTAAACATGGTTATTTAAAATTATTCTTGGATGTTTCTAAGCTTAAAAGTGAAGATTGCCAGAAAGTTCTGGAAGGCTCCTACTAATGGCCTCTTTGGCCATGTCCTCAGGAGGGGGTCAAATTGTCCTGCTTGAGGTTGGGGAAGAGAGTGGGATTACACAGAAGGAAGGCTTCGATATTTCACCGTTGTATAGACTATTCAGGTGCCAGTCCCAGAGTGTCAGAGTTCAAGAGAGCATTTAGGAAATCGGGGCATCTAAGTGAAATGGGACGGAGCCATCTACCATGATGCACTGTGCAGTGCGCCCAGTACTTCTTCAGCAGAGCCCACTCAGACTTGGCTAGAGGTGCTGGGTGGAGACCGGGGCTGAGTTGGTCCCACCCACTGTTTTGTCTCCAGAACCCAGCACACTGCAAGCCCCCAAGAAATCCTTATGGGATGAATAAGTGAAGCAGCAACTGATGTGTGAGAGGAGGGAGGCAGCAGAGATGGTAGATGTCTCTAGTGGAAAGCCCAAGGTTAATGGAGATATTGGGGTCACAGTTTATAGGCCACGATCAGGGTGGGTGTGAAAAGAGGTTTCCAGATGAAGCTCAACATTTCTCTCAAATGTCAGTCTGCCCACACTGACTACAGCAATCCGGAGAGATATAAGAAGCAGCAAGGAAGCGTGGCTGAGTTATGAGAGAGTCAAGCCCAACACACATTGAAAGATGTCAGATGAACTGTGTGGTAATGCCAGGGTTCCCTCAAACACCTTTCAATCAGTGCTTAAAGATAGCTAATAAGCAAACAACTCTATTTTCTTTAGTTTTGCTTTTAATGAAGGACAAGGGATTAAGACACACAGAGACTGGCCAGACAAATGGGAAACCGACCAGATCAGACCATGACCAAAATATCACAGGCAGACCACCCACAAATGCAGAGGCCTCAGAGTCCACAGCGGGCGGTCAGAACCAGGCCCCAGGGAATCTTTCAGCTGCATCCCGTCTGTGATCGGCGGGCAACAGGTAGAGGTGCTGGAGGGGGCTGAGTCCTGATTTTCGGTGTCTGTCATATTCGATCAAGTGTGTCATAGAGCTTCCTGTTTCATCTCCCAGTTATTCTGAAACAAAAACATGCATGAAAAACACAGGTCACTGCCAACCACACTGACAGTTGTTCTAGTACATGGAGACTGAAAAGGGAAAGACATATCATGAATGCCACAATAAGCCAGAGAATCAAATTTATCAGCATCTATTCAAATATTGACAAGCAACAAACATTGCTGGTGGCAACAGTGGTGCAGGACATGGGGTGTCCACATAAACAGAATTCAGAAGAGACTGAAAAGGCAGATGTTCCCAAAAGCCTGCTCCTTTTTGGGGGCCAGCCTGTGTTTATTGAAAAGTTGACTCAGTTCTGACTTCCTGGTCAGAGTCTGACTCCTGATGGACCCTGAGGCTCTTCCCCTACATGCCCCCATTGACTTGGATGAAGAGTCACACAAGGACTTACAGGATGGCACAGGTGTTTGCCCAGGTGGTGCCCTGCACTCCCCTCTCCAAGGGCCCAAGGAGACCCAATGAGAGATCCCCGTGGAATTCCAACCCAATGAGGTCCTGAGCCTCCCTGGTAGACATGGCCTCCCAGGTACATGGAATAATCACGATAAACCTGGGCCAAGCAGCCTCGGTGAGGTAGAGGGAAGGGTAGATAGAAGTGGGGCCCCTGACCAAGCAAAGTCCTTGAGGACAGCACAGGACTGACAGCAGCTCTAGAAAGACTGGGATTCTGTTAATGACTGTTCTGCTGCTTGAGACCAGCGTGGTCTGGCTCATTGTTTGCAGAAAATCATTCTCAGTCTTCCAAACATGTGAAAGGACACTTCCAACGACAGACAGAGGGATGGCAGAATCAGAAATACAGATGGCACCATCTTCCCAAAGTCCATACTGTAGCCCCACAAAACCAACTTCATGCTTAAATCTGCTGCTCAGACATACTTTGGGGAGAAAGTAGTTTTTCCAGGAGCGAACCGGAGACAGCACTTTCATGGGAGGGAGGTCAAATCCAAGACTACCCACTATTTCCAGCCATATTCACTATGGATGAAGAAGGGATAGTTCTACCCATGATCGTGCAAAGCTTCCTTGGGAACCCTGCCGTCCCTTCCACATACAACCTATCCAAGACGCAACCCTCAGTTCACCATGAAAACCCACTGGTCCTGCTGCTTCCCATTTCCTTTGGTTAATATTAGGCACAAATTTTTCTGTAAAATGAGATGAGGGGATGTGATTTTGGAAAAGCTTCATCCTTCCTCTTGAGACTCATTCACAAGATACAGTAGCACACAAAAGACCCAGAGAAGTTAAGAAATAAGAAAGCTGTTTAAATTATTGTGCACTTCCCGAACATATATGGGCATAACTTTTTTTTTTTTTTTTTTTGGCACACCGTATTTTTTTTTTTTGTACACTGGCCTTTGCTGGCATGGTTCTGCTGAGTGGTGTTAGGAAATGTGGCTGAAGGCGGGTTGCCCAGCCCGCAAGGCCTGGCAGAGCTCTCCACCTCCCAGGGTCTCTTGCAGCATTGCAGGCCAGGGAATAAAGCTTCTCCTGAGCCGGTAGCCCTGGCTGCCAGGACATGTGGCGATTGTGACAGTCTCTATTTATCTTTTGAAACTGTATTTTTCCTCCCCCCACCCCGGTATCTTTCCCAATGTCTTGTAAAAGTGAGTTGACGGATCCATACAAACTCCTACAGTCTTGTTTGTTTTTCCCTTAATTGGCTAGTGACAGTGAAAAATCGAGCTTCCTGAGTCTTGATGAACCTGGCCCCGTGATCCCTACACATTCTGGGAGGAGAACTGCCCAGATGAATCTGTTGGGAAAGCCAGCTTCCCGTTTTGAGTCCTATGAGCTAGCATTTTCTAATGTGGCTTAAAGTCCAGCATCTGGGCCCAGGATTTCATACACAATGCCTTCCTGGGTGGGCAAAGAGAAACAGGAACTAAGTAATGCATCAGTGGCCAGTAGGGGTGGAAGGGGAAACCTGGTTTCTTTAGTTTCATCACTGAAATAGAGAGGTGGTTTACCAACCGGTGCCCCTCACCAGTTACCCCCACTTCGGAGTGTGATGAAAAACCAAAATATAATAGCCCAGGAGGGCTACAGTATGGAACACCCAACCATGTGGACCTTGGGCCAAAGTCACAGAGTGAGAGGTGGCCACCCTTAAGGATCATCAAACCAACCCTTTACTTTGCAGGTAAAGAAAGCAAAGCTCACGGAAAAAGGAAGTTGGCAACCTTCCCAAGGTCACTCTGGATAGGACACAGTAGGGACCGGGACTGGGTCTCTCCTACCTCTCCTACCTTTGGCTTCTGGCCAAAGCTGAGAAGACTCTGAATACCAGTTCTCCACTGCAAGGCCTGAGCTGGCTTGTCTGGGAGGTTTTGCAAGGATGAATCAGCTCTACGTTGGCCTGGCTGTCTAGTTATCACTGAAGAAACCCACGACACTTCATCTGAGAACTAAAAGTTTTGCCCCTAATTCAGAGCCGATCACACATGGCTTCCTAGATGCCAGTGTACACTGGGAGTGGGTGGAGACCACCAGTGCCACCCCAGTGTTGAGGCAGCCCTGAAGAAGCTTCTAGTCACAGACAGGGCCACTCTTACTCTTGGCTTGGCTGACCTGCTGTTCCTGCAGGTGTCTAATATTGAGGAGCCCCCAGGTAGGTCTCCCCACTGTAGGTACACAACCTCACTTCCCCCCCAGATCTGAGAGATGGCCTCAGGGTCACACACATCACCCTGAATAGAAGCCCTCATCGGGGGCCCAAAATGCAGCTCAGGCAACCTTCAGGAAGCTCCCCAGCTAGCTCCCAAATCATGCTCTTTCTGTTCCTGATGACAATCAGACAGAAGGCTGCTGGCATGGTAAACTGACAAGGGGAGAGACGCAGTGGCACAGATGCCCACCCCCAGTCCCACCCCCAAGGCAGGCTGTTTTGCCCTTGAAGTTGAACCATTCAAGCCTCTACTTTCTGCGCAGTAAGTCTCAAGGCAGGAGGAAGTGAAGACCACAAGCTTCGATTTGCTGTGACATCCAAGGAACTGCCAATACCTCACTGCTGAGAGCCCAAGCCAGAGCTTCCAGTCAGCCACACGCAAAAACACACTGGAGCTCGCTCTGCCCTACTGGCAGCACCGAGGTCTTCCTCAATGCATAGAAAAGGGACGAGTGAGGAACTCGCACCCTGTCCATCTTGACTCACGTCAGATTCTAACACTATAGGAAGCCAATTTTTTGAGATTTCAGAAGAATTGCCAAGGAGGATGGAGCCTGCTCAGTAACTGCCAAACTGTTCGGCTCTCAGGAGTCCACTGTTTTTATTTTTCAGAATATTAAAACCTAGACCGCACACTCAGGAAATGTATATTGCTTATCATAGACTAATTTTAGGGAGATATGAGATGGGTTCTTTGTACAAATCAGACTCTTGTACTGCTAGAGCTGTCAGGGCAGGGGAGCCAGGCAGCAGTACTTGAGTCCCCCGGCCCTTGTCTCTGACAGAGGCTCCAGCGTCTAGAGCTCCAGCCACGTATCTCTGAGCAGTCTTAGCACCTTTTCAAGGGGACCTCCCCTGAGAAGCAGTTTCTGCAAAGTGCTCCACGCATCATTACCGACCTACACTTGGTCAGGAAGATTCTGTGTCTTTGAGTGGGGACTTTCAATACCCCCGTCAGCAGAGTGTGTCAGTCCCAGGACACACACCCGGGTCCTCCTGGCCACCATTTACCGAACACGTACCACAGGCCAGCTACGGCTTCCCAGCCAAACTTTCCTTCAAACATCTCCCCAGCCCTCTCAGGTTGGTGCTATTGGGATCATCTCTCTTACCTAGGAAGGACGGGAGCTCAAGGGAATTCAAAAACTAGCAGGGAAATAGAGGCACACAGCCTTCCATGCAGCGAACTGATGGTGAGGCTCTGCTGCCTGCCAGGACACTCAGCAGCCCCTTCAAACATCTGACCCCCTGAGGTCTTCCAGGCTCGCTCACTTTTGGGTGCAGAGTGTCCTGAGCAGCACAAAGTCAGACATAGCCAGGTCCATGCACATTTGTGTCTTTCCACAGGGTCAGACTTTTACCGATGCTATTTCAATCACAAAAGCCACAAGTTACATGGAGCTCCCAAGGAAGCGATTCTCCTTAGTACGTCCCGTTCAGTTGGTAGTCAGAGCTGTGAGTACTCAGGCTCAAGCCACTCTGCAAGTCAGTCAATATTGCAAACCATACACAGCAGTGTCCTTAATTTAATCAATATATAAATGCTATATTAAACATTCCACATGAAACAGTAACATGTAACATCGAGAGAAAGGGGATGAAAGAGCATAAATGTGGCTTTGAAAAAAGAAAGAGTCAGAAGGGGATAGAAGAAAGGGTTAATGAGCCAATCCAACGAGAGCAATGTGGATGAGAGTGTCCTGGCCTGTTCCGGACAGACATCAAGAGACTTTGATGTGGGCAGAGTCTTTGGCAACAGATGCCGGGTGCTGATCACGACAACAACAGAGCAAGCCTCTGTTAACACGACCATCTCAAGCTGGTGAAATCCTGCTCTTCTTATAGCCCCGAGACCTCTGGCAAGGACTGATAGTAGAAAAGAGCTGGTGATGTCCCTATTTGGTTGGGTGTGGTCTTTATTGATTAGGTGGTCATCTGTTCCCTGTTGGCATGATGCCTTTCTACACGTAAGATGGAGTCTTTTTCTAAGATGGTGTCAATTCCGTCAAGAGTGCTCTGTATAGGGAAGAACCTCTGACAGCTCTTTTAGTTTATAGTAAAGGTGGAAATTGTCAAGGGGCAGCAATCCAAGGGTCGGCCCTTGGTAGATTGTTTCCCAGTCTAGTCATACCATACACTACAGATTCAGCCTTTCCCCTGTCTGTAAAATAAAACCCATTTTTCAAAGAACCAAACCTCAAAAACATTTTAGCCACTTTATAGTCTGATGGACATGGTAAAACATCAAGATGACAGGTAACCTTGCTGTTCAGTTACTGAGAAATGCAAAAGGCCTTCTGAGAGGCTGGTGTGGATTCTAAGTTTGTGGTAGGGCACACAAAGGGACATTAGGAAAAAAGTGGAGACAACTTGCAGACTCCAGTAGACATGGTTTTCAGGTATTTCAACCACCCTGGCTCTAGGCTGTGGTTCTCAATGGGAGTCTCTGCATAGGCAGCATCTCCTTACCTGAGAGTTGTTAGAAATGCAAATTCTCCAGCCTCAAGAGCTCAGATATTCTAAGAAGGAAACCCTGGGGCTGGGTCCTAGGGATGTGTGTTTCACAGCCCCCAGGTGATTCAGATACACACAACCGCAGGTGGCAAGTCATATCTGCTCCTAGTGACATTCTTGTATGCAGGGCCATGGGTGACTGCGGGTTGACCACGTGGCTGGCTACTGATGTTCACACTTAGTCAACTGTACCCAAGCTACTTGCTGGACGCTCTCTCCTGAGATCTCGACCAGGGGTGGAAAGAGCAAGCAGCTCAGAAGCCGTCCAGAATTTCAACACATTTTTGGGGTGACCTGGGGAGATATGTTGGCATGCTTCATCCCTTAATCTCCTTTTCCAGATGTTGCTGTGGGATATTCAATCTGCACCAGTGATCTCTCCCTAAACATCAAACATCTCTTCTAGCCATGCTGCACCCCTGCCCCATCCCCCTTGCCTTCCATCCTTCAGTTCCTTTTGCCTGCACAGAACACTTAGCCATGAATTCTACTGCAGTCTCTTTCAAATAGAACAGAAATGTTTTCACCAGCTCAACCCTCCTCACTGCAACCCTGGGGAGGAGAGGTGGGTGCAAAACACCACATCCCCCACTCCCACTTTCAGGCTCTGCTCACGCCGACATCTGTGCCCAGGTAGACAGCACCAGCAAAAGGCTCACAACAACGCAGGCAGGAGGCACTAGACACCCAGGCCTCCCAAGAAAGTTGAAAAAAAAAATAGTTTGTTTATCATTTAAAAAAAAAAAAAAAAAACTAACCTCATACAGGAAGTATGAGAAGCAGAAGAAGAAGAAGAAGAAAAAAAAAAAAAACCCAGGCTACAATAATGGAAATGTCCACATTTGTTACAGATAAAATATGTGTTTCTCAGTTTCCATATTCAACTTTGCAGGGATGGTGGGAACAGGTAGGGTAGGGCACTGAGGGGGGGTGGGGACCTAGGATAGATGGGGATCAAACAAAAAAGATGACTGTGAATACATGAGGCACAGGCTTGCCAGATGCGGGGCAGGACCACGACCCCCATCAGGGCCCTCCCTGCAGGTGTGGCTGTCCCAGCCAGACTTGGAGAAGGGGACGCCTAAAACAGAAACTGTTATCCGAGATCCTCCTACTCACCGGCCTCCCTGGCCCCAGGTCCTGCCCTCGCGTGTGTTTCAGGTGAAGAAGCCACAGTGACAAGATCATGATCACCTCCCTCCAATAGCCCTTCCAGACCTGCAGCCCCAGCAGCAGTCAGCTATGGAGACACCGTCACCCAGGCCTCCCATGGAAGCCTGAGGCTGTGCAGACCTTCAGGACAGCAAGCCCAAACCGGGGGACTTGCTTTGGTGATGGACACAGACATGAGGCCACTGGAGGCAGACAGGAGTCAGATCTGATGCCTGACATGGAGCGAGGTGCCCTTGGGGCAATGTGGCTCAACTGGATTTTTTAAAATGGGGCTGGAGGACTCACAACCTCCACATGAGGATTAGAGTGGAGAAAAACAGTGAGAATAAAGAATATGTCCTCTTCCATAGAACCAATCAGTAGGAGAGAAGGAAATAGGAATTCTCCCTTCTCATAATAAAAAATAAATGCAAACACTGTATAATGTGCACACATTAAAAAGATATCAAGTGAAGGATTTTAAGTCATTGTGATTGGTGTCAAAGAAAGCAATTGGTATGAGAGAATG
The DNA here is from genome assembly GCF_002776525.5 of Piliocolobus tephrosceles. Taxonomy (NCBI): domain Eukaryota; kingdom Metazoa; phylum Chordata; class Mammalia; order Primates; family Cercopithecidae; genus Piliocolobus; species Piliocolobus tephrosceles. The sequence continues at coordinate 94,101,677 of NC_045448.1, read as the reverse complement.
AACGAACGAAAGAAAGAGAAAAAAAGAGAAAAACTGTACACCAAAATCTCAAAATAGAACCAAAACCTGCAAATCATACTCAGGAGTCTATTGTGAACCCATATTTCAGCATGCTGTTGAAAAGGTTAATAATTTTCCTACCGAAACTGAATGTGGGTTGTGAAAGAACATTAAAATGAAGAAAATTTCCCCGTGGCTGCTATTATATTATCACCAAAGCCATCAAGTTTCAGTTTGAGTTATTTGTATTTATTTGTGAAAACAAAGATTAGATAAGTAGAAACATAAACCTCATCCTAATTATTGTCCTGGAGTATCTGATTTTTAAGACTAAAAAAAAAAAATAATAACACCATCACACACACAGAGGCAACACAAGGTATGAGAAGCTACAACAGCAGAGGCAAGAGAGGCTGTTACCTCGTTCTATCGTTTGAAAAAAAATGTATTGTCTCATGTAAAACATTAATAGTTGCTTACAGTCTGTGAAGACAATATGAGAGCCAATATGTACTTTTAGCTGTTGACATTTTTGTCAACTATATGTCCAGGAAGAGAACTTTTCTTTTAAACTGCAAACTCGAATTTTTGTTTGACACTTGCAAAAGTGTAGTAACAGCCATACAATTCAATGTTGAAGATTGGGGTGGTGGGGGAAATGGAATTTAAATGCTGCTTTAAACGATCAAAATATGAGCTTTGGGACATCTACAACCAAGTGGGGTCTGGAGAAAACAAAAGGTTTAGGTGCAGAGCTGGCTCTTATTCCAAATTTTTCTCAGATGTCCGGTGGGCAGCTTGTTTTCTGAAGTTTTAAAAGAAATCCACAGATGAAATAGTTAATCAGAAACTATGGTAAGCAGAGACTTCATGTATTTCCATCACAACATAAGCATCAGAATGAAAAAAAAAAAAAACATGCAAAAAAGAGCTTCAGTGGTCTCACATCACCGAACAAACTGTTTTTCTACCTATTTTGTGTTGCTGGCTTTTGTTATCAGCCCAATCGGCAAATTGTGGCCAATTTTGTCATGGTTTGAGCAGACATTTTGTTCCCAAACTGCTTTCAACATTTTAGCTACCAAATACAGTTTATGAGAAAATGAACAAGCCACAATACAAACAGAAAAGATAACTTTTCTTACCAAATTAACCCACTTTAAGGTTAAAATGCAAACTGTTTTTTAAATGCAAAAAAAAAGGAATTCTAGTAAATTCAAATTCTGAAACAACCTCATCAGTTTTTTCCTGGAAAAGGAATAATTAATGATTAACCTACTGATGGATTTTGAAACCAACTACACGACATTCCCTGATTCCGACCACCATGACACCATGAAACCTGTTTTTAATGACACAGTATGTAAATGCTATTTTGCAAAAACACACACCAAATACTGTTTGAAGATGCAGATCACGAGGCTCAAGAAGAACAGTAGAACTATGTTAAAGTAAAGTAATCGGTTAAGCAGTTATTTACTACTGAAAATAAGTGACACCCACGTAGTTCATGTTATATATTAATATTGAAACCAAATGACAGTCTAATACCGCAAATCATTTCATAAAAAAATAATGAAACCAGTTAAAATTAAAACACAGGGTTTTATTTTATAAACCATTAAATATTAAGATCAAAATGATAGAAAGCTGACTTGGCTTTTAAAACATTTGTTTTGCTGAATTACAACAACCAATTGAAAATGAAAAAAAAGAATGAAAGATCCCTCCGTAAAAATTTAAGAATTACTACTGAGAAGAAAAGCAGAATTTCAGACAGAGGCTTGAAGAAAACTTCTGTTTGTAATCTTCCCTCATATTTGAAGACACAGCAATATGTACAACATTTTTAGCCTTTTAAAATACCAGCATGCCCACACACTGTCTCAGATTAAAACAAGGAGAAAATGACACATTCTGAAACCATTTTCTAAAGCTTCTTTTCCTGATAACAGTGAGGCGCTTACAATCAAATTAATGAGTTTCTAAAAAGCCTAAACAACTCTCCATAAAGAGACAGAATTGTTCATAACAGCATGCAGATATTTCTAGATTTTTCAGACAATACTTTGAGCATTAGTCCTTGCTACTTACATTTAGAAGATGTTTTTAAACATCTATATTAGAAAGAAATACAACTCAGTGCTTTGCTTTGTTAAATTGAGGAACACTCTGAAAAACACCAGTAGAGTCAGTCCAGTATTTCCCTCATTTCAATTTAAAAATTAGTTAACTATTCCCCACGCTCCTTACACACGTATGTATTCTCACAATTTATTTATACTTGAAAATTCTTAAAGTAGTGAAGAAAGGAAACACCCACAGAAAAGAAGTCATTATTTCTTCTGAAAGTGGATTTCTTCATAAAACATAAACCAGCAAATAAACAGAGAAAAGAACTAAAAGCAAGTAACACCACTCAGTAAGAACACTGAAAAACATATATTGACTGATAGAAGAGTTAGCACAGGACATTTTAAATCATTGAGAAGAATAGGGACATTTGGGGTCAGTTTAAAAGATTCTCAGTGAAAGGTCGGCATTGCTTCTGGTCAAGCTGAACTGATGACATCAAGGTAGTAACATCTTCCATTCAAGATAATGTGTTATGTTGTTTAACACCATATCTAAAACATGTGACTCAGAATTCATACTTCATTTTTTTTTTGGATTTCAATTTTTTCAATGTTATAGGACTCTTCTGGTACTTTAAAGCAAGTAGCCTGACTTATGTAAGACAGCAGCATTTAAAAACAAACACATGAAACAGCCTTGAAAACAAGCACAACGACTAAAGATGACAGTGGATAAGGAGACTGTGGTAATCATCTAATTTGTTACTTTCAGACATTTTCTGTAGGAGAATTTTACTCTACAATACCTGCCCCTATCTTCATGCAGCAAAACTGAATCTTCACATTCAGAAAAAGGCTGACCTTAACTAGTATTTGCCACTCTTTTAAACCACATATCCTCTTCCCCCGATGTAAGACTTGGGAAATGAGGGTGATTTTAGTCATCTGGAAAGAGTGAAACAGGACATGGTCTTGAAGCACTTTCTTCAGAACCGTTGTCATTTTAACTTTGTTTTACCACAACAGAAAAGGCCGTGCCCACGGAACAAATTCAAGTTCACCCTCGGTTGTATCTGTACCTCTGGAATTTCTTAAAAGCAGAGTGGCACAGCACAAAAGCTTTCCTTACATACTCAAAGCATTAAGGAAAAAATTCCCACTTTTCTTTTGCAAGTATATGAATCAAAATGTGAACACTCATATATTAAAAATGAATGTTTTTAGCACAATTACTTCACAGGCAACCAGCTAATTTATTCTTCCTCTTTTTCACAATATGCATTTGTTAAAACACCAAGATTTTTTTTAAAACTCTGTTATGTTTGTAGGCATTCCTAAGTGTAAGCAAAATATAGTTTTCCTCCCATTTACCATTTTATTTGAAGCCAATCTGTCATGTATAAAATGATGACAATTTTGTTAAAGCAATCTGGCTTTAGAGGTTAGGGCTAGCTCAACTGTAGAGTTAGAAAATCGAGCTTTTTCTCTTTTTAAAGCAATGAATAATTTACCAAAATCTAGAAATAACTGCAACTGGGTGGGTGGGTGGGAGCAGGGGGGAGGTCACACAAAAATGAAAGAAGCCAAGAAACTCAGAATTCTTGTCCCAGAAATGAGGGTCTCTTGCACTTCATTTTCTGTTTTCCACTAAATAAATAAATAAATAAATAAAATTGATTTCTAGTTATAAAATTAAATGTGTAACAAGTTTAAGAAATTTACAATATGTCAGATACAAATATGTATAAGTGAGCTTAGAAAGGCAAATTGCATTTCTCAGAGCATAAATCCAGCCCCCTGTTCTAATGCTATTGTGAGTTGACAAGACAGATGCAGACACTGGATCTACACCACTGAAAACAGGATGATTTTGGTTGTAAACTCGAATTAGTGTGAAATCATTCTCTTCTGACAGGGTCTGTTGGCACAATTAAAAGGCATAGTGGATACCCGTGGACCAGGAAGAGTGGAGTGTAATTCTGATAGTCACCTAAAACCTTTCATTGATGTTGGCTTGAAAGCTGCTTAATTAGCTGTAGGCTGCCAACCAATCTCCTTATCAAAGCCAGCTGAAAACAAAACTGAGAGAAACAGCTTGTGGTTTCGCAAAAATGTATTTACATGAAGTATATTTTAAAGGGAGTTTGATCATTAGGTACGATGTCATCTGTGATGTGCGGTGGGTTTGACATTTAAAGATGTCACAGGTTGTCAGATTCATCTCCAGTCTATACTTCGTTGAGATATAACAACTTCTGCTAGCAGATCTTGTTCTGTTGATTTCCAGCCTAGAAATCTGAAAAGATTTAACTCTTTTTTTTTTCTTTTTTTTTTTTTTTTTTTTTTTG